>NC_092631.1:42587685-42706013 GCF_039555335.1 Amphiura filiformis | reverse complement strand
AAAGAGCCCGTGCCCCTGAACTACACCTGGTTACAGGAGAACGGTGGTATCACACTTATACCGTGAGAGTAGAAACCGCGATCTAGTGTTTCAGATCCATTGTTGGTCTGGCGGATTCAAGGATTGTGAGATCTCTAGTACAATGTCGATGACATGTACATTATTATAATAATATCTACTGAAATCTATCCAATGTTGTTAAAGTTAACAAAAGAATTTGAGGATAATATACATGCACATTAGGTAGGGCCCCTACCAATATCCATATAATATATATTATACAATTATGTGCATGAAATGTCAGCCTCAATTAAAGTTGACTTTTGAAGGAAAACAGATATTATCAATTTTTAAGCAAAAAATTGTCAAAAATAACTTATACTTTAATATGCCATTTTGAGCTGGAATTCACAAGTTTAAATATGCGATGTTGAAAATTACATTACGCATAAAATTCCAACACTATTAATTATATCACTTTATTGTTAGAACATGTATAAAACCAATAGTTATAAATATAACTACATGCACAATATCATAATTGAAAAGAAAAATAAATAAGAGAAATGTACACTTGTGAATAAGAAACCAAAGCCTATTTGGATGAGTTAAAACAAAGTCAGCTTATTGTGTCTTACCAAAAAAACTAATCACTGCATGCAAATCAAACGGCTCTTTTCAGAGCCACCGAAACATCAAAAGACCACAAGGTAACATATAGGTAGCAACATTAAGCATTAATGTTGTATTATATCATAATCCCAAACACCGATGGTCTATACAAGTCAAATATCCCATAATAAAAATTCAAAACTGACAAATGACTTGAAGGTGGCTCTTTTAAACTTCGATCTCGGACTACATTCAAAATTACCATTGAAATCAATGGGGCATTTGTGAAAAAACATCAAACAAACACCTGAAAATGGCGGTGTTATAATTATCCTACGCAGTTTAACCGATCGAATGCCACCATGTCATGGGAGATTGATAGCTCAAAGCATCCAGTAAGATTTTGCACCTTGAATATCAGGGTAAAGCAAACAAACACAAAAAATATCAACACAAACTAGCACAATTTGTAAAAAGTTGGCGAGTTGGCGATTGGTTGATTTCTATCACGTCCGCATTGGAGAGATATATAAACTGAAACCCGGAAGTGCGAGCAGCACTCCGCATTCAGACATCAAGCGATACCGATGTGTGTGTAGGCGTTATGTGGCAAGCCAAAATTGGCGCACACTATGCAATCACACAGCGATCGAGACGGCAGCACTGTACTGCGTGCATTATACGGCGAAACTGCTCTCGCAATTTAAAATGCTAGAGTAAAGATTACACACACAAGAATCAATGACAAGACTTGGAATATTTATCTTCACATGGAGATTCATGATCAGACTGGAAATATTTGAAAGGCCGGCCAAAAGGAGAGAATTTGAGCGGACATGTTAACATCAGCATTACCGCTGTGTATTGTAATACACGGCGAGTCTAATGCAAATTGTACCGCACGAATTAACAAGTTCTCATTAATGAAATAAGGCCTGAATGCAAGATCTGAATGTTTGATCTAAGTTCCATGTCACAGGTGGGTCTAGTCATGATATCTGCCGTCTACGGAAAGATAACATGCACAGCAACCAGTCAGTGTATGCAAAACAAACGGCTCTTTTCAGAGCCACTTGAAACTTCAAAAAGACCAAGATTTGACAAAGGGTAGCAACCTCATACAACAGAGTTGCAATATATCATAATCCCAGACACTAAATGGTCTATACAAGTCAAATATCCCATAATTAAAATAGATAATTACCAAATGACTTGAAAGTGGCTCTTTTAAACCTCAGTCTCAGAGAAATATCTCGAAATAAAGAACATCCAATGTGAAAATTCGAAAATGTCAATCTAACTCATCATGAAGGATTGGTATATCCACAGAAAGCCATTGGCTATTAAATATAATGCTGAAAACAAGTAACTACCCTACAATTTATTTTAACAAATTATTGTCACAAGAATTCTTGTGAATAAAAGATATCAAAAAAACTCGGGGAGTACTTGTGTGAAGTTTATATGCTTTTAATATACTTTATCCCTGATACAGTTTAACTGTGCGGCTGATGAGCCTGGCTATATTGCGCAGGCGAAAACCGGTTCCCGTTGAAGGCAACCTTGCCTTCTCATTTATCCTGTGTCGTTTAGACACTATAAAGCATTAAATAAAATTTATAATTTAATTGATAATGTCATTTCAATGCATTCCTATCATGGAATATATGCATCTACAATAATTATCCATCTCCAGTTATTATATCTGAGATATCATGTCGCCTTGTAGTCAGCTCCCGTTCCCCCCCCTTTACTTTGACGAAAGAGCCCGTGCCCTGAACTACACCCGGGTACAGGAGAACGGTGGTATCACACTTATACCGAGAGTAGAAACTGCGATCTAGTGTTTCAGATCCATTGTTGGTCTGGCGGATTCAAGGATTGTGAGATCTCTAGTACAATGTCGATGACATGTACACTATTATAATAATATCTACTGGAAATCTATCCAATGTTGTTAAAGTTAACAAAAAGAATTTGAGGATAATATACATGCACATTAGGTAGGGCCCTACCAATATCCATATAATATATATTATACAATTATGTGCATGAAATGTCAGCCCTCAATTAAAGTTGACTTTGAAGGAAAAACAGATATTATCAATTTTTTGGCAAAAATTGTCAAAAATAACTTATACTTTAATATGCCATTTTGAGCTGGAATTCACAAGTTTAAATATGCGATGTTGAAAATTACATTACGCATAAAATTCCAACACTATTAATTATATCACTTTGTGCTGGAACAACCCGTTTTTTCGGAAGAAGAAACCAAAAAAAATCGGGTTGTTGTAAACCAATAGTTATAAATATAACTACATGCACAATATCATAATTGAAAAGAAAAATAAATAAGAGAAATGTACACTTGTGAATAAGAAACCAAAGCCTATTTGGATGAGTTAAAACAAAGTCAGCTTATTGTGTCTTACCAAAAAAACTAATCACTGCATGCAAATCAAACGGCTCTTTTCAGAGCCACCGAAACATCAAAAAGACCACAAGCTAACATAGGGTAGCAACATTAAGCATTAATGTTGTATTATATCATAATCCCAAACACCGATGGTCTATACAAGTCAAATATCCCATAATAAAAATTCAAAACTGACAAATGACTTGAAGGTGGCTCTTTTAAACTTCGATCTCGGACTACATTCAAAATTACCATTGAAATCAATGGGGCATTTGTGAAAAAACATCAAACAAACACCTGAAAATGGCGGTGTTATAATTATCCTACGCATTTTAACCGATCGAATGCCACCATGTCATGGGAGATTGATAGCTCAAAGCATCCAGTAAGATTTTGCACCTTGAATATCAGGGCAAAGCAAACAAACAAAAAAAATATCAACACAAACTAGCACAATTTGTAAAAAAGTTGGCGAGTTGGCGATTGGTTGATTTCTATCACGTCCGCATTGGAGAGATATATAAACTGAAACCCGGAAGTGCGAGCAGCACTCCGCATTCAGACATCAAGCGATACCGATGTGTGTAGGCGTTATGTGGCAAGCCAAAATTGGCGCACACTATGCAATCACACAGCGATCGAGACGGCAGCACTGTACTGCGTGCATTATACGGCGAAACTGCTCTCGCAATTTAAAATGCTAGAGTAAAGATTACACACACAAGAATCAATGACAAGACTTGGAATATTTATCTTCACATGGAGATTCATGATCAGACTGGAAATATTTGAAAGGCCGGCCAAAAGGAGAGAATTTGAGCGGACATGTTAACATCAGCATTACCGCTGTGTATTGTAATACACGGCGAGTCTAATGCAAATTGTACCGCACGAATTAACAAGTTCTCATTAATGAAATAAGGCCTGAATGCAAGATCTGAATGTTTGATCTAAGTTCCATGTCACAGGTGGGTCTAGTCATGATATCTGCCGTCTACGGAAAGATAACATGCACAGCAACCAGTCAGTGTATGCAAAACAAACGGCTCTTTTCAGAGCCACTTGAAACTTCAAAAAGACCAAGATTTGACAAAGGGTAGCAACCTCATACAACAGAGTTGCAATATATCATAATCCCAGACACTAAATGGTCTATACAAGTCAAATATCCCATAATTAAAATAGATAATTACCAAATGACTTGAAAGTGGCTCTTTTAAACCTCAGTCTCAGAGAAATATCTCGAAATAAAGAACATCCAATGTGAAAATTCGAAAATGTCAATCTAACTCATCATGAAGGATTGGTATATCCACAGAAAGCCATTGGCTATTAAATATAATGCTGAAAACAAGTAACTACCCTACAATTTATTTTAACAAATTATTGTCACAAGAATTCTTGTGAATAAAAGATATCAAAAAACTCGGGGAGTACTTGTGTGAAGTTTATATGCTTTAATATACTTTATCCCTGATACAGTTTAACTGTGCGGCTGATGAGCCTGGCTATATTGCGCAGGCGAAAACCGGTTCCCGTTGAAGGCAACCTTGCCTTCTCATTTATCCTGTGTCGTTTAGACACTATAAAGCATTAAATAAAATTTATAATTTAATTGATAATGTCATTTCAATGCATTCCTATCATGGAATATATGCATCTACAATAATTATCCATCTCCAGTTATTATATCTGAGATATCATGTCGCCTTGTAGTCAGCTCCCGTTCACCCCCCTTTACTTTGACGAAAGAGCCCGTGCCCTGAACTACACCCGGGTACAGGAGAACGGTGGTATCACACTTATACCGAGAGTAGAAACTGCGATCTAGTGTTTCAGATCCATTGTTGGTCTGGCGGATTCAAGGATTGTGAGATCTCTAGTACAATGTCGATGACATGTACACTATTATAATAATATATACTGGAAATCTATCCAATGTTGTTAAAGTTAACAAAAAGAATTTGAGGATAATATACATGCACATTAGGTAGGGCCCTACCAATATCCATATAATATATATTATACAATTATGTGCATGAAATGTCAGCCCTCAATTAAAGTTGACTTTGAAGGAAAAACAGATATTATCAATTTTTTGGCAAAAATTGTCAAAAATAACTTATACTTTAATATGCCATTTTGAGCTGGAATTCACAAGTTTAAATATGCGATGTTGAAAATTACATTACGCATAAAATTCCAACACTATTAATTATATCACTTTGTGCTGGAACAACCCGTTTTTTTCGGGAAGAAGAAAAAAAAAAAATCGGGTTGTTGTAAACCAATAGTTATAAATATAACTACATGCACAATATCATAATTGAAAAGAAAAATAAATAAGAGAAATGTACACTTGTGAATAAGAAACCAAAGCCTATTTGGATGAGTTAAAACAAAGTCAGCTTATTGTGTCTTACAAAAAAAACTAATCACTGCATGCAAATCAAACGGCTCTTTTCAGAGCCACCGAAACATCAAAAAGACCACAAGCTAACATAGGGTAGCAACATTAAGCATTAATGTTGTATTATATCATAATCCCAAACACCGATGGTCTATACAAGTCAAATATCCCATAATAAAAATTCAAAACTGACAAATGACTTGAAGGTGGCTCTTTTAAACTTCGATCTCGGACTACATTCAAAATTACCATTGAAATCAATGGGGCATTTGTGAAAAAACATCAAACAAACACCTGAAAATGGCGGTGTTATAATTATCCTACGCATTTTAACCGATCGAATGCCACCATGTCATGGGAGATTGATAGCTCAAAGCATCCAGTAAGATTTTGCACCTTGAATATCAGGGTAAAGCAAACAAACACAAAAAATATCAACACAAACTAGCACAATTTGTAAAAAGTTGGCGAGTTGGCGATTGGTTGATTTCTATCACGTCCGCATTGAGAGATATATAAACTGAAACCCGGAAGTGCGAGCAGCACTCCGCATTCAGACATCAAGCGATACCGATGTGTGTGTAGGCGTTATGTGGCAAGCCAAAATTGGCGCACACTATGCAATCACACAGCGATCGAGACGGCAGCACTGTACTGCGTGCATTATACGGCGAAACTGCTCTCGCAATTTAAAATGCTAGAGTAAAGATTACACACACAAGAATCAATGACAAGACTTGGAATATTTATCTTCACATGGAGATTCATGATCAGACTGGAAATATTTGAAAGGCCGGCCAAAAGGAGAGAATTTGAGCGGACATGTTAACATCAGCATTACCGCTGTGTATTGTAATACACGGCGAGTCTAATGCAAATTGTACCGCACGAATTAACAAGTTCTCATTAATGAAATAAGGCCTGAATGCAAGATCTGAATGTTTGATCTAAGTTCCATGTCACAGGTGGGTCTAGTCATGATATCTGCCGTCTACGGAAAGATAACATGCACAGCAACCAGTCAGTGTATGCAAAACAAACGGCTCTTTTCAGAGCCACTTGAAACTTCAAAAAAGACCAAGATTTGACAAAGGGTAGCAACCTCATACAACAGAGTTGCAATATATCATAATCCCAGACACTAAATGGTCTATACAAGTCAAATATCCCATAATTAAAATAGATAATTACCAAATGACTTGAAAGTGGCTCTTTTAAACCTCAGTCTCAGAGAAATATCTCGAAATAAAGAACATCCAATGTGAAAATTCGAAAATGTCAATCTAACTCATCATGAAGGATTGGTATATCCACAGAAAGCCATTGGCTATTAAATATAATGCTGAAAACAAGTAACTACCCTACAATTTATTTTAACAAATTATTGTCACAAGAATTCTTGTGAATAAAAGAAAAAAAAAAAACTCGGGGAGTACTTGTGTGAAGTTTATATGCTTTTAATATACTTTATCCCTGATACAGTTTAACTGTGCGGCTGATGAGCCTGGCTATATTGCGCAGGCGAAAACCGGTTCCCGTTGAAGGCAACCTTGCCTTCTCATTTATCCTGTGTCGTTTAGACACTATAAAGCATTAAATAAAATTTATAATTTAATTGATAATGTCATTTCAATGCATTCCTATCATGGAATATATGCATCTACAATAATTATCCATCTCCAGTTATTATATCTGAGATATCATGTCGCCTTGTAGTCAGCTCCCGTTCACCCCCCTTTACTTTGACGAAAGAGCCCGTGCCCTGAACTACACCCGGGTACAGGAGAACGGTGGTATCACACTTATACCGAGAGTAGAAACTGCGATCTAGTGTTTCAGATCCATTGTTGGTCTGGCGGATTCAAGGATTGTGAGATCTCTAGTACAATGTCGATGACATGTACACTATTATAATAATATCTACTGGAAATCTATCCAATGTTGTTAAAGTTAACAAAAAGAATTTGAGGATAATATACATGCACATTAGGTAGGGCCCTACCAATATCCATATAATATATATTATACAATTATGTGCATGAAATGTCAGCCCTCAATTAAAGTTGACTTTGAAGGAAAAACAGATATTATCAATTTTTTGGCAAAAATTGTCAAAAATAACTTATACTTTAATATGCCATTTTGAGCTGGAATTCACAAGTTTAAATATGCGATGTTGAAAATTACATTACGCATAAAATTCCAACACTATTAATTATATCACTTTGTGCTGGAACAACCCGTTTTTTCGGGAAGAAGAAACCAAAAAAATCGGGTTGTTGTAAACCAATAGTTATAAATATAACTACATGCACAATATCATAATTGAAAAGAAAAATAAATAAGAGAAATGTACACTTGTGAATAAGAAACCAAAGCCTATTTGGATGAGTTAAAACAAAGTCAGCTTATTGTGTCTTACCAAAAAAACTAATCACTGCATGCAAATCAAACGGCTCTTTTCAGAGCCACCGAAACATCAAAAAGACCACAAGCTAACATAGGGTAGCAACATTAAGCATTAATGTTGTATTATATCATAATCCCAAACACCGATGGTCTATACAAGTCAAATATCCCATAATAAAAATTCAAAACTGACAAATGACTTGAAGGTGGCTCTTTTAAACTTCGATCTCGGACTACATTCAAAATTACCATTGAAATCAATGGGGCATTTGTGAAAAACATCAAACAAACACCTGAAAATGGCGGTGTTATAATTATCCTACGCATTTTAACCGATCGAATGCCACCATGTCATGGGAGATTGATAGCTCAAAGCATCCAGTAAGATTTTGCACCTTGAATATCAGGGTAAAGCAAACAAACACAAAAAATATCAACACAAACTAGCACAATTTGTAAAAAGTTGGCGAGTTGGCGATTGGTTGATTTCAATCACGTCCGCATTGGAGAGATATATAAACTGAAACCCGGAAGTGCGAGCAGCACTCCGCATTCAGACATCAAGCGATACCGATGTGTGTGTAGGCGTTATGTGGCAAGCCAAAATTGGCGCACACTATGCAATCACACAGCGATCGAGACGGCAGCACTGTACTGCGTGCATTATACGGCGAAACTGCTCTCGCAATTTAAAATGCTAGAGTAAAGATTACACACACAAGAATCAATGACAAGACTTGGAATATTTATCTTCACATGGAGATTCATGATCAGACTGGAAATATTTGAAAGGCCGGCCAAAAGGAGAGAATTTGAGCGGACATGTTAACATCAGCATTACCGCTGTGTATTGTAATACACGGCGAGTCTAATGCAAATTGTACCGCACGAATTAACAAGTTCTCATTAATGAAATAAGGCCTGAATGCAAGATCTGAATGTTTGATCTAAGTTCCATGTCACAGGTGGGTCTAGTCATGATATCTGCCGTCTACGGAAAGATAACATGCACAGCAACCAGTCAGTGTATGCAAAACAAACGGCTCTTTTCAGAGCCACTTGACACTTCAAAAAGACCAAGATTTGACAAAGGGTAGCAACCTCATACAACAGAGTTGCAATATATCATAATCCCAGACACTAAATGGTCTATACAAGTCAAATATCCCATAATTAAAATAGATAATTACCAAATGACTTGAAAGTGGCTCTTTTAAACCTCAGTCTCAGAGAAATATCTCGAAATAAAGAACATCCAATGTGAAAATTCGAAAATGTCAATCTAACTCATCATGAAGGATTGGTATATCCACAGAAAGCCATTGGCTATTAAATATAATGCTGAAAACAAGTAACTACCCTACAATTTATTTTAGCAAATTATTGTCACAAGAATTCTTGTGAATAAAAGATATCAAAAAAAACTCGGGGAGTACTTGTGTGAAGTTTATATGCTTTTAATATACTTTATCCCTGATACAGTTTAACTGTGTGGCTGATGAGCCTGGCTATATTGCGCAGGCGAAAACCGGCTCCCGCTGAAGGCAACCTTGCCTTCTCATTTATCCTGTGTCGTTTAGACACTATAAAGCATTAAATAAAATTTATAATTTGATAATGTCACTTTTGCCCAATGCATTGGCGGATTCCAGAGATTCTAGTACAATGTATCATGGAATATACATGCATCTATCCATATAATATAATTATCCATCTCCAGTTATTATATCTGAGATATCATGTCGCCATTTTTGTAGTCAGCTCCCGTTCACACCCTTTTTGTTTGGAACAACCGTTTTTTCGGGAAGAAGAAACCAAAAAAATCGGGTTGTTGTAAACCAATAGTTATAAATATAACTACATGCACAATATCATAATTGAAAAGAAAAATAAATAAGAGAAATGTACACTTGTGAATAAGAAACCAAAGCCTATTTGGATGAGTTAAAACAAAGTCAGCTTATTGTGTCTTACCAAAAAACTAATCACTGCATGCAAATCAAACGGCTCTTTTCAGAGCCACCGAAACATCAAAAAGACCACAAGCTAACATAGGGTAGCAACATTAAGCATTAATGTTGTATTATATCATAATCCCAAACACCGATGGTCTATACAAGTCAAATATCCCATAATAAAAATTCAAAACTGACAAATGACTTGAAGGTGGCTCTTTTAAACTTCGATCTCGGACTACATTCAAAATTACCATTGAAATCAATGGGGCATTTGTGAAAAACATCAAACAAACACCTGAAAATGGCGGTGTTATAATTATCCTACGCAATTTAACCGATCGAATGCCACCATGTCATGGGAGATTGATAGCTCAAAGCATCCAGTAAGATTTTGCACCTTGAATATCAGGGTAAAGCAAACAAACACAAAAAATATCAACACAAACTAGCACAATTTGTAAAAAGTTGGCGAGTTGGCGATTGGTTGATTTCAATCACGTCCGCATTGAGAGATATATAAACTGAAACCCGGAAGTGCGAGCAGCACTCCGCATTCAGACATCAAGCGATACCGATGTGTGTGTAGGCGTTATGTGGCAAGCCAAAATTGGCGCACACTATGCAATCACACAGCGATCGAGACGGCAGCACTGTACTGCGTGCATTATACGGCGAAACTGCTCTCGCAATTTAAAATGCTAGAGTAAAGATTACACACACAAGAATCAATGACAAGACTTGGAATATTTATCTTCACATGGAGATTCATGATCAGACTGGAAATATTTGAAAGGCCGGCCAAAAGGAGAGAATTTGAGCGGACATGTTAACATCAGCATTACCGCTGTGTATTGTAATACACGGCGAGTCTAATGCAAATTGTACCGCACGAATTAACAAGTTCTCATTAATGAAATAAGGCCTGAATGCAAGATCTGAATGTTTGATCTAAGTTCCATGTCACAGGTGGGTCTAGTCATGATATCTGCCGTCTACGGAAAGATAACGTGCACAGCAACCAGTCAGTGTATGCAAAACAAACGGCTCTTTTCAGAGCCACTTGAAACTTCAAAAAGACCAAGATTTGACAAAGGGTAGCAACCTCATACAACAGAGTTGCAATATATCATAATCCCAGACACTAAATGGTCTATACAAGTCAAATATCCCATAATTAAAATAGATAATTACCAAATGACTTGAAAGTGGCTCTTTTAAACCTCAGTCTCAGAGAAATATCTCGAAATAAAGAACATCCAATGTGAAAATTCGAAAATGTCAATCTAACTCATCATGAAGGATTGGTATATCCACAGAAAGCCATTGGCTATTAAATATAATGCTGAAAACAAGTAACTACCCTACAATTTATTTTAACAAATTATTGTCACAAGAATTCTTGTGAATAAAAGATATCAAAAAAACTCGGGGAGTACTTGTGTGAAGTTTATATGCTTTTAATATACTTTATCCCTGATACAGTTTAACTGTGCGGCTGATGAGCCTGGCTATATTGCGCAGGCGAAAACCGGTTCCCGTTGAAGGCAACCTTGCCTTCTCATTTATCCTGTGTCGTTTAGACACTATAAAGCATTAAATAAAATTTATAATTTAATTGATAATGTCATTTCAATGCATTCCTATCATGGAATATATGCATCTACAATAATTATCCATCTCCAGTTATTATATCTGAGATATCATGTCGCCTTGTAGTCAGCTCCCGTTCACCCCCCTTTACTTTGACGAAAGAGCCCGTGCCCTGAACTACACCCGGGTACAGGAGAACGGTGGTATCACACTTATACCGAGAGTAGAAACTGCGATCTAGTGTTTCAGATCCATTGTTGGTCTGGCGGATTCAAGGATTGTGAGATCTCTAGTACAATGTCGATGACATGTACACTATTATAATAATATCTACTGGAAATCTATCCAATGTTGTTAAAGTTAACAAAAAGAATTTGAGGATAATATACATGCACATTAGGTAGGGCCCTACCAATATCCATATAATATATATTATACAATTATGTGCATGAAATGTCAGCCCTCAATTAAAGTTGACTTTGAAGGAAAAACAGATATTATCAATTTTTTGGCAAAAATTGTCAAAAATAACTTATACTTTAATATGCCATTTTGAGCTGGAATTCACAAGTTTAAATATGCGATGTTGAAAATTACATTACGCATAAAATTCCAACACTAAGACAATTATATCACTTTGTGCTGGAACAACCCGTTTTTTCGGGAAGAAGAAACCAAAAAAAATCGGGTTGTTATAAACCAATAGTTATAAATATAACTACATGCACAATATCATAATTGAAAAGAAAAATAAATAAGAGAAATGTACACTTGTGAATAAGAAACCAAAGCCTATTTGGATGAGTTAAAACAAAGTCAGCTTATTGTGTCTTACCAAAAAACTAATCACTGCATGCAAATCAAACGGCTCTTTTCAGAGCCACCGAAACATCAAAAAGACCACAAGCTAACATAGGGTAGCAACATTAAGCATTAATGTTGTATTATATCATAATCCCAAACACCGATGGTCTATACAAGTCAAATATCCCATAATAAAAATTCAAAACTGACAAATGACTTGAAGGTGGCTCTTTTAAACTTCGATCTCGGACTACATTCAAAATTACCATTGAAATCAATGGGGCATTTGTGAAAAAACATCAAACAAACACCTGAAAATGGCGGTGTTATAATTATCCTACGCCATTTAACCGATCGAATGCCACCATGTCATGGGAGATTGATAGCTCAAAGCATCCAGTAAGATTTTGCACCTTGAATATCAGGGTAAAGCAAACAAACACAAAAAATATCAACACAAACTAGCACAATTTGTAAAAAGTTGGCGAGTTGGCGATTGGTTGATTTCAATCACGTCCGCATTGGAGAGATATATAAACTGAAACCCGGAAGTGCGAGCAGCACTCCGCATTCAGACATCAAGCGATACCGATGTGTGTGTAGGCGTTATGTGGCAAGCCAAAATTGGCGCACACTATGCAATCACACAGCGATCGAGACGGCAGCACTGTACTGCGTGCATTATACGGCGAAACTGCTCTCGCAATTTAAAATGCTAGAGTAAAGATTACACACACAAGAATCAATGACAAGACTTGGAATATTTATCTTCACATGGAGATTCATGATCAGACTGGAAATATTTGAAAGGCCGGCCAAAAGGAGAGAATTTGAGCGGACATGTTAACATCAGCATTACCGCTGTGTATTGTAATACACGGCGAGTCTAATGCAAATTGTACCGCACGAATTAACAAGTTCTCATTAATGAAATAAGGCCTGAATGCAAGATCTGAATGTTTGATCTAAGTTCCATGTCACAGGTGGGTCTAGTCATGATATCTGCCGTCTACGGAAAGATAACGTGCACAGCAACCAGTCAGTGTATGCAAAACAAACGGCTCTTTTCAGAGCCACTTGAAACTTCAAAAAGACCAAGATTTGACAAAGGGTAGCAACCTCATACAACAGAGTTGCAATATATCATAATCCCAGACACTAAATGGTCTATACAAGTCAAATATCCCATAATTAAAATAGATAATTACCAAATGACTTGAAAGTGGCTCTTTTAAACCTCAGTCTCAGAGAAATATCTCGAAATAAAGAACATCCAATGTGAAAATTCGAAAATGTCAATCTAACTCATCATGAAGGATTGGTATATCCACAGAAAGCCATTGGCTATTAAATATAATGCTGAAAACAAGTAACTACCCTACAATTTATTTTAACAAATTATTGTCACAAGAATTCTTGTGAATAAAAGATATCAAAAAAACTCGGGGAGTACTTGTGTGAAGTTTATATGCTTTTAATATACTTTATCCCTGATACAGTTTAACTGTGCGGCTGATGAGCCTGGCTATATTGCGCAGGCGAAAACCGGTTCCCGTTGAAGGCAACCTTGCCTTCTCATTTATCCTGTGTCGTTTTGACACTATAAAGCATTAAATAAAATTTATAATTTAATTGATAATGTCATCAATTATCCTGTGTCGCTTTCCTATATTAATATTGAGACTGATATTTGATTTTCTTAATATAAAAAAGCATTTAAATAAAATTTATAATTTAATTGATAATGTCATTTCAATGCATTCCTATCATGAAATATATGCATCTACAATAATTATCCATCTCCAGTTATTATATCTGAGGTATCATGTCGCCTTGTAGTCAGCTCCCGTTCACCCCCTTTACTTTGACGAAAGAGCCCGTGCCCTGAACTACACCCGGGTACAGGAGAACGGTGGTATCACACTTATACCGAGAGTAGAAACTGCGATCTAGTGTTTCAGATCCATTGTTGGTCTGGCGGATTCAAGGATTGTGAGATCTCTAGTACAATGTCGATGACATGTACACTATTATAATAATATCTACTGAAATCTATCCAATGTTGTTAAAGTTAACAAAAAGAATTTGAGGATAATATACATGCACATTAGGTAGGGCCCTACCAATATCCATATAATATATATTATACAATTATGTGCATGAAATGTCAGCCCTCAATTAAAGTTGACTTTGAAGGAAAAACAGATATTATCAATTTTTTGGCAAAAATTGTCAAAAATAACTTATACTTTAATATGCCATTTTGAGCTGGAATTCACAAGTTTAAATATGCGATGTTGAAAATTACATTACGCATAAAATTCCAACACTAAGACAATTATATCACTTTGTGCTGGAACAACCCGTTTTTTTTCGGGAAGAAGAAACCAAAAAAAATCGGGTTGTTATAAACCAATAGTTATAAATATAACTACATGCACAATATCATAATTGAAAAGAAAAATAAATAAGAGAAATGTACACTTGTGAATAAGAAACCAAAGCCTATTTGGATGAGTTAAAACAAAGTCAGCTTATTGTGTCTTACCAAAAAAACTAATCACTGCATGCAAATCAAACGGCTCTTTTCAGAGCCACCGAAACATCAAAAAGACCACAAGCTAACATAGGGTAGCAACATTAAGCATTAATGTTGTATTATATCATAATCCCAAACACCGATGGTCTATACAAGTCAAATATCCCATAATAAAAATTCAAAACTGACAAATGACTTGAAGGTGGCTCTTTTAAACTTCGATCTCGGACTACATTCAAAATTACCATTGAAATCAATGGGGCAAAAAAAAAAAACATCAAACAAACACCTGAAAATGGCGGTGTTATAATTATCCTACGCAATTTAACCGATCGAATGCCACCATGTCATGGGAGATTGATAGCTCAAAGCATCCAGTAAGATTTTGCACCTTGAATATCAGGGTAAAGCAAACAAACACAAAAAATATCAACACAAACTAGCACAATTTGTAAAAAGTTGGCGAGTTGGCGATTGGCTGATTTCAATCACGTCCGCATTGGAGAGATATATAAACTGAAACCCGGAAGTGCGAGCAGCACTCCGCATTCAGACATCAAGCGATACCGATGTGTGTGTAGGCGTTATGTGGCAAGCCAAAATTGGCGCACACTATGCAATCACACAGCGATCGAGACGGCAGCACTGTACTGCGTGCATTATACGGCGAAACTGCTCTCGCAATTTAAAATGCTAGAGTAAAGATTACACACACAAGAATCAATGACAAGACTTGGAATATTTATCTTCACATGGAGATTCATGATCAGACTGGAAATATTTGAAAGGCCGGCCAAAAGGAGAGAATTTGAGCGGACATGTTAACATCAGCATTACCGCTGTGTATTGTAATACACGGCGAGTCTAATGCAAATTGTACCGCACGAATTAACAAGTTCTCATTAATGAAATAAGGCCTGAATGCAAGATCTGAATGTTTGATCTAAGTTCCATGTCACAGGTGGGTCTAGTCATGATATCTGCCGTCTACGGAAAGATAACGTGCACAGCAACCAGTCAGTGTATGCAAAACAAACGGCTCTTTTCAGAGCCACTTGAAACTTCAAAAAGACCAAGATTTGACAAAGGGTAGCAACCTCATACAACAGAGTTGCAATATATCATAATCCCAGACACTAAATGGTCTATACAAGTCAAATATCCCATAATTAAAATAGATAATTACCAAATGACTTGAAAGTGGCTCTTTTAAACCTCAGTCTCAGAGAAATATCTCGAAATAAAGAACATCCAATGTGAAAATTCGAAAATGTCAATCTAACTCATCATGAAGGATTGGTATATCCACAGAAAGCCATTGGCTATTAAATATAATGCTGAAAACAAGTAACTACCCTACAATTTATTTTAACAAATTATTGTCACAAGAATTCTTGTGAATAAAAGATATCAAAAAAGCTCGGGGAGTACTTGTGTGAAGTTTATATGCTTTTAATATACTTTATCCCTGATACAGTTTAACTGTGCGGCTGATGAGCCTGGCTATATTGCGCAGGCGAAAACCGGTTCCCGTTGAAGGCAACCTTGCCTTCTCATTTATCCTGTGTCGTTTAGACACTATAAAGCATTAAATAAAATTTATAATTTAATTGATAATGTCATTTCAATGCATTCCTATCATGGAATATATGCATCTACAATAATTATCCATCTCCAGTTATTATATCTGAGATATCATGTCGCCTTGTAGTCAGCTCCCGTTCACCCCCCTTTACTTTGACGAAAGAGCCCGTGCCCTGAACTACACCCGGGTACAGGAGAACGGTGGTATCACACTTATACCGAGAGTAGAAACTGCGATCTAGTGTTTCAGATCCATTGTTGGTCTGGCGGATTCAAGGATTGTGAGATCTCTAGTACAATGTCGATGACATGTACACTATTATAATAATATCTACTGGAAATCTATCCAATGTTGTTAAAGTTAACAAAAAGAATTTGAGGATAATATACATGCACATTAGGTAGGGCCCTACCAATATCCATATAATATATATTATACAATTATGTGCATGAAATGTCAGCCCTCAATTAAAGTTGACTTTGAAGGAAAAACAGATATTATCAATTTTTTGGCAAAAATTGTCAAAAATAACTTATACTTTAATATGCCATTTTGAGCTGGAATTCACAAGTTTAAATATGCGATGTTGAAAATTACATTACGCATAAAATTCCAACACTAAGACAATTATATCACTTTGTGCTGGAACAACCCGTTTTTTCGGGAAGAAGAAACCAAAAAAATCGGGTTGTTATAAACCAATAGTTATAAATATAACTACATGCACAATATCATAATTGAAAAGAAAAATAAATAAGAGAAATGTACACTTGTGAATAAGAAACCAAAGCCTATTTGGATGAGTTAAAACAAAGTCAGCTTATTGTGTCTTACAAAAAAAACTAATCACTGCATGCAAATCAAACGGCTCTTTTCAGAGCCACCGAAACATCAAAAAGACCACAAGCTAACATAGGGTAGCAACATTAAGCATTAATGTTGTATTATATCATAATCCCAAACACCGATGGTCTATACAAGTCAAATATCCCATAATAAAAATTCAAAACTGACAAATGACTTGAAGGTGGCTCTTTTAAACTTCGATCTCGGACTACATTCAAAATTACCATTGAAATCAATGGGGCATTTGTGAAAAACATCAAACAAACACCTGAAAATGGCGGTGTTATAATTATCCTACGCAATTTAACCGATCGAATGCCACCATGTCATGGGAGATTGATAGCTCAAAGCATCCAGTAAGATTTTGCACCTTGAATATCAGGGTAAAGCAAACAAACACAAAAAATATCAACACAAACTAGCACAATTTGTAAAAAGTTGGCGAGTTGGCGATTGGCTGATTTCAATCACGTCCGCATTGGAGAGATATATAAACTGAAACCCGGAAGTGCGAGCAGCACTCCGCATTCAGACATCAAGCGATACCGATGTGTGTGTAGGCGTTATGTGGCAAGCCAAAATTGGCGCACACTATGCAATCACACAGCGATCGAGACGGCAGCACTGTACTGCGTGCATTATACGGCGAAACTGCTCTCGCAATTTAAAATGCTAGAGTAAAGATTACACACACAAGAATCAATGACAAGACTTGGAATATTTATCTTCACATGGAGATTCATGATCAGACTGGAAATATTTGAAAGGCCGGCCAAAAGGAGAGAATTTGAGCGGACATGTTAACATCAGCATTACCGCTGTGTATTGTAATACACGGCGAGTCTAATGCAAATTGTACCGCACGAATTAACAAGTTCTCATTAATGAAATAAGGCCTGAATGCAAGATCTGAATGTTTGATCTAAGTTCCATGTCACAGGTGGGTCTAGTCATGATATCTGCCGTCTACGGAAAGATAACGTGCACAGCAACCAGTCAGTGTATGCAAAACAAACGGCTCTTTTCAGAGCCACTTGAAACTTCAAAAAGACCAAGATTTGACAAAGGGTAGCAACCTCATACAACAGAGTTGCATTATATCATAATCCCAGACACTAAATGGTCTATACAAGTCAAATATCCCATAATTAAAATAGATAATTACCAAATGACTTGAAAGTGGCTCTTTTAAACCTCAGTCTCAGAGAAATATCTCGAAATAAAGAACATCCAATGTGAAAATTCGAAAATGTCAATCTAACTCATCATGAAGGATTGGTATATCCACAGAAAGCCATTGGCTATTAAATATAATGCTGAAAACAAGTAACTACCCTACAATTTATTTTAACAAATTATTGTCACAAGAATTCTTGTGAATAAAAGAAAAAAAAAAACTCGGGGAGTACTTGTGTGAAGTTTATATGCTTTTAATATACTTTATCCCTGATACAGTTTAACTGTGCGGCTGATGAGCCTGGCTATATTGCGCAGGCGAAAACCGGTTCCCGTTGAAGGCAACCTTGCCTTCTCATTTATCCTGTGTCGTTTAGACACTATAAAGCATTAAATAAAATTTATAATTTAATTGATAATGTCATTTCAATGCATTCCTATCATGAAATATATGCATCTACAATAATTATCCATCTCCAGTTATTATATCTGAGATATCATGTCGCCTTGTAGTCAGCTCCCGTTCACCCCCCTTTACTTTGACGAAAGAGCCCGTGCCCTGAACTACACCCGGGTACAGGAGAACGGTGGTATCACACTTATACCGAGAGTAGAAACTGCGATCTAGTGTTTCAGATCCATTGTTGGTCTGGCGGATTCAAGGATTGTGAGATCTCTAGTACAATGTCGATGACATGTACACTATTATAATAATATCTACTGGAAATCTATCCAATGTTGTTAAAGTTAACAAAAAGAATTTGAGGATAATATACATGCACATTAGGTAGGGCCCTACCAATATCCATATAATATATATTATACAATTATGTGCATGAAATGTCAGCCCTCAATTAAAGTTGACTTTGAAGGAAAAACAGATATTATCAATTTTTTGGCAAAAATTGTCAAAAATAACTTATACTTTAATATGCCATTTTGAGCTGGAATTCACAAGTTTAAATATGCGATGTTGAAAATTACATTACGCATAAAATTCCAACACTAAGACAATTATATCACTTTGTGCTGGAACAACCCGTTTTTTTCGGGAAGAAGAAACCAAAAAAATCGGGTTGTTATAAACCAATAGTTATAAATATAACTACATGCACAATATCATAATTGAAAAGAAAAATAAATAAGAGAAATGTACACTTGTGAATAAGAAACCAAAGCCTATTTGGATGAGTTAAAACAAAGTCAGCTTATTGTGTCTTACCAAAAAAACTAATCACTGCATGCAAATCAAACGGCTCTTTTCAGAGCCACCGAAACATCAAAAAGACCACAAGCTAACATAGGGTAGCAACATTAAGCATTAATGTTGTATTATATCATAATCCCAAACACCGATGGTCTATACAAGTCAAATATCCCATAATAAAAATTCAAAACTGACAAATGACTTGAAGGTGGCTCTTTTAAACTTCGATCTCGGACTACATTCAAAATTACCATTGAAATCAATGGGGCATTTGTGAAAAAACATCAAACAAACACCTGAAAATGGCGGTGTTATAATTATCCTACGCAATTTAACCGATCGAATGCCACCATGTCATGGGAGATTGATAGCTCAAAGCATCCAGTAAGATTTTGCACCTTGAATATCAGGGTAAAGCAAACAAACACAAAAAATATCAACACAAACTAGCACAATTTGTAAAAAGTTGGCGAGTTGGCGATTGGCTGATTTCAATCACGTCCGCATTGAGAGACATATAAACTGAAACCCGGAAGTGCGAGCAGCACTCCGCATTCAGACATCAAGCGATACCGATGTGTGTGTAGGCGTTATGTGGCAAGCCAAAATTGGCGCACACTATGCAATCACACAGCGATCGAGACGGCAGCACTGTACTGCGTGCATTATACGGCGAAACTGCTCTCGCAATTTAAAATGCTAGAGTAAAGATTACACACACAAGAATCAATGACAAGACTTGGAATATTTATCTTCACATGGAGATTCATGATCAGACTGGAAATATTTGAAAGGCCGGCCAAAAGGAGAGAATTTGAGCGGACATGTTAACATCAGCATTACCGCTGTGTATTGTAATACACGGCGAGTCTAATGCAAATTGTACCGCACGAATTAACAAGTTCTCATTAATGAAATAAGGCCTGAATGCAAGATCTGAATGTTTGATCTAAGTTCCATGTCACAGGTGGGTCTAGTCATGATATCTGCCGTCTACGGAAAGATAACGTGCACAGCAACCAGTCAGTGTATGCAAAACAAACGGCTCTTTTCAGAGCCACTTGAAACTTCAAAAGACCAAGATTTGACAAAGGGTAGCAACCTCATACAACAGAGTTGCAATATATCATAATCCCAGACACTAAATGGTCTATACAAGTCAAATATCCCATAATTAAAATAGATAATTACCAAATGACTTGAAAGTGGCTCTTTTTAAACCTCAGTCTCAGAGAAATATCTCGAAATAAAGAACATCCAATGTGAAAATTCGAAAATGTCAATCTAACTCATCATGAAGGATTGGTATATCCACAGAAAGCCAATGGCTATTAAATATAATGCTGAAAACAAGTAACTACCCTACAATTTATTTTAACAAATTATTGTCACAGGAATTCTTGTGAATAAAAGAAAAAAAAAAACTCGGGGAGTACTTGTGTGAAGTTTATATGCTTTTAATATACTTTATCCCTGATACAGTTTAACTGTGCGGCTGATGAGCCTGGCTATATTGCGCAGGCGAAAACCGGTTCCCGTTGAAGGCAACCTTGCCTTCTCATTTATCCTGTGTCGTTTTGACACTATAAAGCATTAAATAAAATTTATAATTTAATTGATAATGTCATTTCAATGCATTCCTATCATGAAATATATGCATCTACAATAATTATCCATCTCCAGTTATTATATCTGAGATATCATGTCGCCTTGTAGTCAGCTCCCGTTCACCCCCCTTTACTTTGACGAAAGAGCCCGTGCCCTGAACTACACCCGGGTACAGGAGAACGGTGGTATCACACTTATACCGAGAGTAGAAACTGCGATCTAGTGTTTCAGATCCATTGTTGGTCTGGCGGATTCAAGGATTGTGAGATCTCTAGTACAATGTCGATGACATGTACACTATTATAATAATATCTACTGGAAATCTATCCAATGTTGTTAAAGTTAACAAAAAGAATTTGAGGATAATATACATGCACATCAGGTAGGGCCCTACCAATATCCATATAATATATATTATACAATTATGTGCATGAAATGTCAGCCCTCAATTAAAGTTGACTTTGAAGGAAAAACAGATATTATCAATTTTATGGCAAAAATTGTCAAAAATAACTTATACTTTAATATGCCATTTTGAGCTGGAATTCACAAGTTTAAATATGCGATGTTGAGAATTACATTACGCATAAAATTCCAACACTAAGACAACAATTATATCACTTTGTGCTGGAACAACCCGTTTTTTTCGGGAAGAAGAAACCAAAAAAAAATCGGGTTGTTATAAACCAATAGTTATAAATATAACTACATGCACAATATCATAATTGAAAAGAAAAATAAATAAGAGAAATGTACACTTGTGAATAAGAAACCAAAGCCTATTTGGATGAGTTAAAACAAAGTCAGCTTATTGTGTCTTACCAAAAAACTAATCACTGCATGCAAATCAAACGGCTCTTTTCAGAGCCACCGAAACATCAAAAGACCACAAGCTAACATAGGGTAGCAACATTAAGCATTAATGTTGTATTATATCATAATCCCAAACACCGATGGTCTATACAAGTCAAATATCCCATAATAAAAATTCAAAACTGACAAATGACTTGAAGGTGGCTCTTTTAAACTTCGATCTCGGACTACATTCAAAATTACCATTGAAATCAATGGGGCATTTGTGAAAAACATCAAACAAACACCTGAAAATGGCCGTGTTATAATTATCCTACGCAATTTAACCGATCGAATGCCACCATGTCATGGGAGATTGATAGCTCAAAGCATCCAGTAAGATTTTGCACCTTGAATATCAGGGTAAAGCAAACAAACACAAAAATATCAACACAAACTAGCACAATTTGTAAAAAGTTGGCGAGTTGGCGATTGGCTGATTTCAATCACGTCCGCATTGGAGAGATATATAAACTGAAACCCGGAAGTGCGTGCAGCACTCCGCATTCAGACATCAAGCGATACCGATGTGTGTATGGGCGTTATGTGGCAAGCAAAAAAAAAATTGGCGCACACATATGCTAAAAAAAAAAAAAATCACTAAATGCGAAATTAAAAAGAAAAAAACATGGCGCACAAAAATAAAAAAAACGCCGCCTTCGGCGGCAAAAAATACCGACCCCAACTTCCTACCCCCCTGAGTATCAAATGGTGCGCTTTATGCAAGGCAAGCCAAAATTGGCGCACACTATGCAATCACACAGCGATCGAGACGGCAGCACTGTACTGCGTGCATTATACGGCGAAACTGCTCTCGCAATTTAAAATGCTAGAGTAAAGATTACACACACAAGAATCAATGACAAGACTTGGAATATTTATCTTCACATGGAGATTCATGATCAGACTGGAAATATTTGAAAGGCCGGCCAAAAGGAGAGAATTTGAGCGGACATGTTAACATCAGCATTACCGCTGTGTATTGTAATACACGGCGAGTCTAATGCAAATTGTACCGCACGAATTAACAAGTTCTCATTAATGAAATAAGGCCTGAATGCAAGATCTGAATGTTTGATCTAAGTTCCATGTCACAGGTGGGTCTAGTCATGATATCTGCCGTCTACGGAAAGATAACGTGCACAGCAACCAGTCAGTGTATGCAAAAACAAACGGCTCTTTTCAGAGCCACTTGAAACTTCAAAAAGACCAAGATTTGACAAAGGGTAGCAACCTCATACAACAGAGTTGCATTATATCATAATCCCAGACACTAAATGGTCTATACAAGTCAAATATCCCATAATTAAAATAGATAATTACCAAATGACTTGAAAGTGGCTCTTTTAAACCTCAGTCTCAGAGAAATATCTCGAAATAAAGAACATCCAATGTGAAAATTCGAAAATGTCAATCTAACTCATCATGAAGGATTGGTATATCCACAGAAAGCCAATGGCTATTAAATATAATGCTGAAAACAAGTAACTACCCTACAATTTATTTTAACAAATTATTGTCACAGAATTCTTGTGAATAAAAGATATCAAAAAACTCGGGGAGTACTTGTGTGAAGTTTATATGCTTTTAATATACTTTATCCCTGATACAGTTTAACTGTGCGGCTGATGAGCCTGGCTATATTGCGCAGGCGAAAACCGGTTCCCGTTGAAGGCAACCTTGCCTTCTCATTTATCCTGTGTCGTTTGACACTATAAAGCATTAAATAAAATTTATAATTTAATTGATAATGTCATTTCAATGCATTCCTATCATGAAATATATGCATCTACAATAATTATCCATCTCCAGTTATTATATCTGAGATATCATGTCGCCTTGTAGTCAGCTCCCGTTCACCCCCTTTACTTTGACGAAAGAGCCCGTGCCCTGAACTACACCCGGGTACAGGAGAACGGTGGTATCACACTTATACCGAGAGTAGAAACTGCGATCTAGTGTTTCAGATCCATTGTTGGTCTGGCGGATTCAAGGATTGTGAGATCTCTAGTACAATGTCGATGACATGTACACTATTATAATAATATCTACTGGAAATCTATCCAATGTTGTTAAAGTTAACAAAAAAGAATTTGAGGATAATATACATGCACATCAGGTAGGGCCCTACCAATATCCATATAATATATATTATACAATTATGTGCATGAAATGTCAGCCCTCAATTAAAGTTGACTTTGAAGGAAAAACAGATATTATCAATTTTTTTGTCAAAAATTGTCAAAAATAACTTATACTTTAATATGCCATTTTGAGCTGGAATTCACAAGTTTAAATATGCGATGTTGAAAATTACATTACGCATAAAATTCCAACACTAAGACAATTATATCACTTTGTGCTGGAACAACCCGTTTTTTTCGGGAAGAAGAAACCAAAAAAAATCGGGTTGTTATAAACCAATAGTTATAAATATAACTACATGCACAATATCATAATTGAAAAGAAAAATAAATAAGAGAAATGTACACTTGTGAATAAGAAACCAAAGCCTATTTGGATGAGTTAAAACAAAGTCAGCTTATTGAAAAAAAAAAAAAAAACTAATCACTGCATGCAAATCAAACGGCTCTTTTCAGAGCCACCGAAACATCAAAAAGACCACAAGCTAACATAGGGTAGCAACATTAAGCATTAATGTTGTATTATATCATAATCCCAAACACCGATGGTCTATACAAGTCAAATATCCCATAATAAAAATTCAAAACTGACAAATGACTTGAAGGTGGCTCTTTTAAACTTCGATCTCGGACTACATTCAAAATTACCATTGAAATCAATGGGGCATTTGTGAAAAACATCAAACAAACACCTGAAAATGGCGGTGTTATAATTATCCTACGCAATTTAACCGATCGAATGCCACCATGTCATGGGAGATTGATAGCTCAAAGCATCCAGTAAGATTTTGCACCTTGAATATCAGGGTAAAGCAAACAAACACAAAAATATCAACACAAACTAGCACAATTTGTAAAAAGTTGGCGAGTTGGCGATTGGCTGATTTCAATCACGTCCGCAATGGAGAGATATATAAACTGAAACCCGGAAGTGCGAGCAGCACTCCGCATTCAGACATCAAGCGATACCGATGTGTGTGTAGGCGTTATGTGGCAAGCCAAAATTGGCGCACACTATGCAATCACACAGCGATCGAGACGGCAGCACTGTACTGCGTGCATTATACGGCGAAACTGCTCTCGCAATTTAAAATGCTAGAGTAAAGATTACACACACAAGAATCAATGACAAGACTTGGAATATTTATCTTCACATGGAGATTCATGATCAGACTGGAAATATTTGAAAGGCCGGCCAAAAGGAGAGAATTTGAGCGGACATGTTAACATCAGCATTACCGCTGTGTATTGTAATACACGGCGAGTCTAATGCAAATTGTACCGCACGAATTAACAAGTTCTCATTAATGAAATAAGGCCTGAATGCAAGATCTGAATGTTTGATCTAAGTTCCATGTCACAGGTGGGTCTAGTCATGATATCTGCCGTCTACGGAAAGATAACGTGCACAGCAACCAGTCAGTGTATGCAAAACAAACGGCTCTTTTCAGAGCCACTTGAAACTTCAAAAAGACCAAGATTTGACAAAGGGTAGCAACCTCATACAACAGAGTTGCATTATATCATAATCCCAGACACTAAATGGTCTATACAAGTCAAATATCCCATAATTAAAATAGATAATTACCAAATGACTTGAAAGTGGCTCTTTTAAACCTCAGTCTCAGAGAAATATCTCGAAATAAAGAACATCCAATGTGAAAATTCGAAAATGTCAATCTAACTCATCATGAAGGATTGGTATATCCACAGAAAGCCAATGGCTATTAAATATAATGCTGAAAACAAGTAACTACCCTACAATTTATTTTAACAAATTATTGTCACAAGAATTCTTGTGAATAAAAGATATCAAAAAAACTCGGGGAGTACTTGTGTGAAGTTTATATGCTTTTAATATACTTTATCCCTGATACAGTTTAACTGTGCGGCTGATGAGCCTGGCTATATTGCGCAGGCGAAAACCGGTTCCCGTTGAAGGCAACCTTGCCTTCTCATTTATCCTGTGTCGTTTTGACACTATAAAGCATTAAATAAAATTTATAATTTAATTGATAATGTCATTTCAATGCATTCCTATCATGAAATATATGCATCTACAATAATTATCCATCTCCAGTTATTATATCTGAGATATCATGTCGCCTTGTAGTCAGCTCCCGTTCACCCCCTTTACTTTGACGAAAGAGCCCGTGCCCTGAACTACACCCGGGTACAGGAGAACGGTGGTATCACACTTATACCGAGAGTAGAAACTGCGATCTAGTGTTTCAGATCCATTGTTGGTCTGGCGGATTCAAGGATTGTGAGATCTCTAGTACAATGTCGATGACATGTACACTATTATAATAATATCTACTGAAATCTATCCAATGTTGTTAAAGTTAACAAAAAGAATTTGAGGATAATATACATGCACATCAGGTAGGGCCCTACCAATATCCATATAATATATATTATACAATTATGTGCATGAAATGTCAGCCCTCAATTAAAGTTGACTTTGAAGGAAAAACAGATATTATCAATTTTTTGGCAAAAATTGTCAAAAATAACTTATACTTTAATATGCCATTTTGAGCTGGAATTCACAAGTTTAAATATGCGATGTTGAAAATTACATTACGCATAAAATTCCAACACTAAGACAATTATATCACTTTGTGCTGGAACAACCCGTTTTTTTCGGGAAGAAGAAACCAAAAAAAAATCGGGTTGTTATAAACCAATAGTTATAAATATAACTACATGCACAATATCATAATTGAAAAGAAAAATAAATAAGAGAAATGTACACTTGTGAATAAGAAACCAAAGCCTATTTGGATGAGTTAAAACAAAGTCAGCTTATTGTGTCTTACCAAAAAAACTAATCACTGCATGCAAATCAAACGGCTCTTTTCAGAGCCACCGAAACATCAAAAAGACCACAAGCTAACATAGGGTAGCAACATTAAGCATTAATGTTGTATTATATCATAATCCCAAACACCGATGGTCTATACAAGTCAAATATCCCATAATAAAAATTCAAAACTGACAAATGACTTGAAGGTGGCTCTTTTAAACTTCGATCTCGGACTACATTCAAAATTACCATTGAAATCAATGGGGCATTTGTGAAAAAACATCAAACAAACACCTGAAAATGGCGGTGTTATAATTATCCTACGCAATTTAACCGATCGAATGCCACCATGTCATGGGAGATTGATAGCTCAAAGCATCCAGTAAGATTTTGCACCTTGAATATCAGGGTAAAGCAAACAAACACAAAAATATCAACACAAACTAGCACAATTTGTAAAAAGTTGGCGAGTTGGCGATTGGCTGATTTCAATCACGTCCGCAATGGAGAGATATATAAACTGAAACCCGGAAGTGCGAGCAGCACTCCGCATTCAGACATCAAGCGATACCGATGTGTGTGTAGGCGTTATGTGGCAAGCCAAAATTGGCGCACACTATGCAATCACACAGCGATCGAGACGGCAGCACTGTACTGCGTGCATTATACGGCGAAACTGCTCTCGCAATTTAAAATGCTAGAGTAAAGATTACACACACAAGAATCAATGACAAGACTTGGAATATTTATCTTCACATGGAGATTCATGATCAGACTGGAAATATTTGAAAGGCCGGCCAAAAGGAGAGAATTTGAGCGGACATGTTAACATCAGCATTACCGCTGTGTATTGTAATACACGGCGAGTCTAATGCAAATTGTACCGCACGAATTAACAAGTTCTCATTAATGAAATAAGGCCTGAGTGCAAGATCTGAATGTTTGATCTAAGTTCCATGTCACAGGTGGGTCTAGTCATGATATCTGCCGTCTACGGAAAGATAACGTGCACAGCAACCAGTCAGTGTATGCAAAACAAACGGCTCTTTTCAGAGCCACTTGAAACTTCAAAAAGACCAAGATTTGACAAAGGGTAGCAACCTCATACAACAGAGTTGCATTATATCATAATCCCAGACACTAAATGGTCTATACAAGTCAAATATCCCATAATTAAAATAGATAATTACCAAATGACTTGAAAGTGGCTCTTTTAAACCTCAGTCTCAGAGAAATATCTCGAAATAAAGAACATCCAATGTGAAAATTCGAAAATGTCAATCTAACTCATCATGAAGGATTGGTATATCCACAGAAAGCCAATGGCTATTAAATATAATGCTGAAAACAAGTAACTACCCTACAATTTATTTTAACAAATTATTGTCACAGGAATTCTTGTGAATAAAAGATAAAAAAAAACTCGGGGAGTACTTGTGTGAAGTTTATATGCTTTTAATATACTTTATCCCTGATACAGTTTAACTGTGCGGCTGATGAGCCTGGCTATATTGCGCAGGCGAAAACCGGTTCCCGTTGAAGGCAACCTTGCCTTCTCATTTATCCTGTGTCGTTTTGACACTATAAAGCATTAAATAAAATTTATAATTTAATTGATAATGTCATTTCAATGCATTCCTATCATGGAAATATATGCATCTACAATAATTATCCATCTCCAGTTATTATATCTGAGATATCATGTCGCCTTGTAGTCAGCTCCCGTTCACCCCCCTTTACTTTGACGAAAGAGCCCGTGCCCTGAACTACACCCGGGTACAGGAGAACGGTGGTATCACACTTATACCGAGAGTAGAAACTGCGATCTAGTGTTTCAGATCCATTGTTGGTCTGGCGGATTCAAGGATTGTGAGATCTCTAGTACAATGTCGATGACATGTACACTATTATAATAATATCTACTGGAAATCTATCCAATGTTGTTAAAGTTAACAAAAAGAATTTGAGGATAATATACATGCACATTAGGTAGGGCCCTACCAATATCCATATAATATATATTATACAATTATGTGCATGAAATGTCAGCCCTCAATTAAAGTTGACTTTGAAGGAAAAAACAGATATTATCAATTTTTTGGCAAAAATTGTCAAAAATAACTTATACTTTAATATGCCATTTTGAGCTGGAATTCACAAGTTTAAATATGCGATGTTGAAAATTACATTACGCATAAAATTCCAACACTAAGACAATTATATCACTTTGTGCTGAAACAACCCGTTTTTTTCGGGAAGAAGAAACAAAAAAAAATCGGGTTGTTATAAACCAATAGTTATAAATATAACTACATGCACAATATCATAATTGAAAAGAAAAATAAATAAGAGAAATGTACACTTGTGAATAAGAAACCAAAGCCTATTTGGATGAGTTAAAACAAAGTCAGCTTATTGTGTCTTACCAAAAAACTAATCACTGCATGCAAATCAAACGGCTCTTTTCAGAGCCACCGAAACATCAAAAAGACCACAAGCTAACATAGGGTAGCAACATTAAGCATTAATGTTGTATTATATCATAATCCCAAACACCGATGGTCTATACAAGTCAAATATCCCATAATAAAAATTCAAAACTGACAAATGACTTGAAGGTGGCTCTTTTAAACTTCGATCTCGGACTACATTCAAAATTACCATTGAAATCAATGGGGCATTTGTGAAAAAACATCAAACAAACACCTGAAAATGGCGGTGTTATAATTATCCTACGCAATTTTAACCGATCGAATGCCACCATGTCATGGGAGATTGATAGCTCAAAGCATCCAGTAAGATTTTGCACCTTGAATATCAGGGTAAAGCAAACAAACACAAAAATATCAACACAAACTAGCACAATTTGTAAAAAGTTGGCGAGTTGGCGATTGGCTGATTTCAATCACGTCCGCATTGGAGAGATATATAAACTGAAACCCGGAAGTGCGAGCAGCACTCCGCATTCAGACATCAAGCGATACCGATGTGTGTGTAGGCGTTATGTGGCAAGCCAAAATTGGCGCACACTATGCAATCACACAGCGATCGAGACGGCAGCACTGTACTGCGTGCATTATACGGCGAAACTGCTCTCGCAATTTAAAATGCTAGAGTAAAGATTACACACACAAGAATCAATGACAAGACTTGGAATATTTATCTTCACATGGAGATTCATGATCAGACTGGAAATATTTGAAAGGCCGGCCAAAAGGAGAGAATTTGAGCGGACATGTTAACATCAGCATTACCGCTGTGTATTGTAATACACGGCGAGTCTAATGCAAATTGTACCGCACGAATTAACAAGTTCTCATTAATGAAATAAGGCCTGAATGCAAGATCTGAATGTTTGATCTAAGTTCCATGTCACAGGTGGGTCTAGTCATGATATCTGCCGTCTACGGAAAGATAACGTGCACAGCAACCAGTCAGTGTATGCAAAACAAACGGCTCTTTTCAGAGCCACTTGAAACTTCAAAAAGACCAAGATTTGACAAAGGGTAGCAACCTCATACAACAGAGTTGCATTATATCATAATCCCAGACACTAAATGGTCTATACAAGTCAAATATCCCATAATTAAAATAGATAATTACCAAATGACTTGAAAGTGGCTCTTTTAAACCTCAGTCTCAGAGAAATATCTCGAAATAAAGAACATCCAATGTGAAAATTCGAAAATGTCAATCTAACTCATCATGAAGGATTGGTATATCCACAGAAAGCCAATGGCTATTAAATATAATGCTGAAAACAAGTAACTACCCTACAATTTATTTTAACAAATTATTGTCACAGAATTCTTGTGAATAAAAGATATCAAAAAACTCGGGGAGTACTTGTGTGAAGTTTATATGCTTTTAATATACTTTATCCCTGATACAGTTTAACTGTGCGGCTGATGAGCCTGGCTATATTGCGCAGGCGAAAACCGGTTCCCGTTGAAGGCAACCTTGCCTTCTCATTTATCCTGTGTCGTTTTGACACTATAAAGCATTAAATAAAATTTATAATTTAATTGATAATGTCATTTCAATGCATTCCTATCATGAAATATATGCATCTACAATAATTATCCATCTCCAGTTATTATATCTGAGATATCATGTCGCCTTGTAGTCAGCTCCCGTTCACCCCCCTTTACTTTGACGAAAGAGCCCGTGCCCTGAACTACACCCGGGTACAGGAGAACGGTGGTATCACACTTATACCGAGAGTAGAAACCGCGATCTAGTGTTTCAGATCCATTGTTGGTCTGGCGGATTCAAGGATTGTGAGATCTCTAGTACAATGTCGATGACATGTACACTATTATAATAATATCTACTGGAAATCTATCCAATGTTGTTAAAGTTAACAAAAAGAATTTGAGGATAATATACATGCACATCAGGTAGGGCCCTACCAATATCCATATAATATATATTATACAATTATGTGCATGAAATGTCAGCCCTCAATTAAAGTTGACTTTGAAGGAAAAACAGATATTATCAATTTTTGGCAAAAATTGTCAAAAATAACTTATACTTTAATATGCCATTTTGAGCTGGAATTCACAAGTTTAAATATGCGATGTTGAAAATTACATTACGCATAAAATTCCAACACTAAGACAATTATATCACATGGTGCTGAAAGAACCCGTTTTTTTCGGGAAGAAGAAACCAAAAAAAATCGGGTTGTTATAAACCAATAGTTATAAATATAACTACATGCACAATATCATAATTGAAAAGAAAAATAAATAAGAGAAATGTACACTTGTGAATAAGAAACCAAAGCCTATTTGGATGAGTTAAAACAAAGTCAGCTTATTGTGTCTTACCAAAAAACTAATCACTGCATGCAAATCAAACGGCTCTTTTCAGAGCCACCGAAACATCAAAAAGACCACAAGCTAACATAGGGTAGCAACATTAAGCATTAATGTTGTATTATATCATAATCCCAAACACCGATGGTCTATACAAGTCAAATATCCCATAATAAAAATTCAAAACTGACAAATGACTTGAAGGTGGCTCTTTTAAACTTCGATCTCGGACTACATTCAAAATTACCATTGAAATCAATGGGGCATTTGTGAAAAAACATCAAACAAACACCTGAAAATGGCGGTGTTATAATTATCCTACGCAATTTAACCGATCGAATGCCACCATGTCATGGGAGATTGATAGCTCAAAGCATCCAGTAAGATTTTGCACCTTGAATATCAGGGTAAAAAACAAACACAAAAATATCAACACAAACTAGCACAATTTGTAAAAAGTTGGCGAGTTGGCGATTGGCTGATTTCAATCACGTCCGCATTGGAGAGATATATAAACTGAAACCCGGAAGTGCGAGCAGCACTCCGCATTCAGACATCAAGCGATACCGATGTGTGTGTAGGCGTTATGTGGCAAGCCAAAATTGGCGCACACTATGCAATCACACAGCGATCGAGACGGCAGCACTGTACTGCGTGCATTATACGGCGAAACTGCTCTCGCAATTTAAAATGCTAGAGTAAAGATTACACACACAAGAATCAATGACAAGACTTGGAATATTTATCTTCACATGGAGATTCATGATCAGACTGGAAATATTTGAAAGGCCGGCCAAAAGGAGAGAATTTGAGCGGACATGTTAACATCAGCATTACCGCTGTGTATTGTAATACACGGCGAGTCTAATGCAAATTGTACCGCACGAATTAACAAGTTCTCATTAATGAAATAAGGCCTGAATGCAAGATCTGAATGTTTGATCTAAGTTCCATGTCACAGGTGGGTCTAGTCATGATATCTGCCGTCTACGGAAAGATAACGTGCACAGCAACCAGTCAGTGTATGCAAAACAAACGGCTCTTTTCAGAGCCACTTGAAACTTCAAAAAGACCAAGATTTGACAAAGGGTAGCAACCTCATACAACAGAGTTGCATTATATCATAATCCCAGACACTAAATGGTCTATACAAGTCAAATATCCCATAATTAAAATAGATAATTACCAAATGACTTGAAAGTGGCTCTTTTAAACCTCAGTCTCAGAGAAATATCTCGAAATAAAGAACATCCAATGTGAAAATTCGAAAATGTCAATCTAACTCATCATGAAGGATTGGTATATCCACAGAAAGCCAATGGCTATTAAATATAATGCTGAAAACAAGTAACTACCCTACAATTTATTTTAACAAATTATTGTCACAGGAATTCTTGTGAATAAAAGATATCAAAAAAACTCGGGGAGTACTTGTGTGAAGTTTATATGCTTTTAATATACTTTATCCCTGATACAGTTTAACTGTGCGGCTGATGAGCCTGGCTATATTGCGCAGGCGAAAACCGGTTCCCGTTGAAGGCAACCTTGCCTTCTCATTTATCCTGTGTCGTTTTGACACTATAAAGCATTAAATAAAATTTATAATTTAATTGATAATGTCATTTCAATGCATTCCTATCATTAAATATATGCATCTACAATAATTATCCATCTCCAGTTATTATATCTGAGATATCATGTCGCCTTGTAGTCAGCTCCCGTTCACCCCCTTTACTTTGACGAAAGAGCCCGTGCCCTGAACTACACCCGGGTACAGGAGAACGGTGGTATCACACTTATACCGAGAGTAGAAACTGCGATCTAGTGTTTCAGATCCATTGTTGGTCTGGCGGATTCAAGGATTGTGAGATCTCTAGTACAATGTCGATGACATGTACACTATTATAATAATATCTACTGGAAATCTATCCAATGTTGTTAAAGTTAACAAAAAGAATTTGAGGATAATATACATGCACATCAGGTAGGGCCCTACCAATATCCATATAATATATATTATACAATTATGTGCATGAAATGTCAGCCCTCAATTAAAGTTGACTTTGAAGGAAAAACAGATATTATCAATTTTTGGCAAAATTGTCAAAAATAACTTATACTTTAATATGCCATTTTGAGCTGGAATTCACAAGTTTAAATATGCGATGTTGAAAATTACATTACGCATAAAATTCCAACACTAAGACAATTATATCACTTTGTGCTGGAACAACCCGTTTTTTTCGGGAAGAAGAAACCAAAAAAAATCGGGTTGTTATAAACCAATAGTTATAAATATAACTACATGCACAATATCATAATTGAAAAGAAAAATAAATAAGAGAAATGTACACTTGTGAATAAGAAACCAAAGCCTATTTGGATGAGTTAAAACAAAGTCAGCTTATTGTGTCTTACCAAAAAACTAATCACTGCATGCAAATCAAACGGCTCTTTTCAGAGCCACCGAAACATCAAAAAGACCACAAGCTAACATAGGGTAGCAACATTAAGCATTAATGTTGTATTATATCATAATCCCAAACACCGATGGTCTATACAAGTCAAATATCCCATAATAAAAATTCAAAACTGACAAATGACTTGAAGGTGGCTCTTTAAACTTCGATCTCGGACTACATTCAAAATTACCATTGAAATCAATGGGGCATTTGTGAAAAAACATCAAACAAACACCTGAAAATGGCGGTGTTATAATTATCCTACGCAATTTAACCGATCGAATGCCACCATGTCATGGGAGATTGATAGCTCAAAGCATCCAGTAAGATTTTGCACCTTGAATATCAGGGTAAAGCAAACAAACACAAAAAATATCAACACAAACTAGCACAATTTGTAAAAAGTTGGCGAGTTGGCGATTGGCTGATTTCAATCACGTCCGCATTGGAGAGATATATAAACTGAAACCCGGAAGTGCGAGCAGCACTCCGCATTCAGACATCAAGCGATACCGATGTGTGTGTAGGCGTTATGTGGCAAGCCAAAATTGGCGCACACTATGCAATCACACAGCGATCGAGACGGCAGCACTGTACTGCGTGCATTATACGGCGAAACTGCTCTCGCAATTTAAAATGCTAGAGTAAAGATTACACACACAAGAATCAATGACAAGACTTGGAATATTTATCTTCACATGGAGATTCATGATCAGACTGGAAATATTTGAAAGGCCGGCCAAAAGGAGAGAATTTGAGCGGACATGTTAACATCAGCATTACCGCTGTGTATTGTAATACACGGCGAGTCTAATGCAAATTGTACCGCACGAATTAACAAGTTCTCATTAATGAAATAAGGCCTGAATGCAAGATCTGAATGTTTGATCTAAGTTCCATGTCACAGGTGGGTCTAGTCATGATATCTGCCGTCTACGGAAAGATAACGTGCACAGCAACCAGTCAGTGTATGCAAAACAAACGGCTCTTTTCAGAGCCACTTGAAACTTCAAAAAGACCAAGATTTGACAAAGGGTAGCAACCTCATACAACAGAGTTGCATTATATCATAATCCCAGACACTAAATGGTCTATACAAGTCAAATATCCCATAATTAAAATAGATAATTACCAAATGACTTGAAAGTGGCTCTTTTAAACCTCAGTCTCAGAGAAATATCTCGAAATAAAGAACATCCAATGTGAAAATTCGAAAATGTCAATCTAACTCATCATGAAGGATTGGTATATCCACAGAAAGCCAATGGCTATTAAATATAATGCTGAAAACAAGTAACTACCCTACAATTTATTTTAACAAATTATTGTCACAGGAATTCTTGTGAATAAAAGATATCAAAAAACTCGGGGAGTACTTGTGTGAAGTTTATATGCTTTTAATATACTTTATCCCTGATACAGTTTAACTGTGCGGCTGATGAGCCTGGCTATATTGCGCAGGCGAAAACTGGTTCCCGTTGAAGGCAACCTTGCCTTCTCATTTATCCTGTGTCGTTTTGACACTATAAAGCATTAAATAAAATTTATAATTTAATTGATAATGTCATTTCAATGCATTCCTATCATGAAATATATGCATCTACAATAATTATCCATCTCCAGTTATTATATCTGAGATATCATGTCGCCTTGTAGTCAGCTCCCGTTCACCCCCCTTTACTTTGACGAAAGAGCCCGTGCCCTGAACTACACCCGGGTACAGGAGAACGGTGGTATCACACTTATACCGAGAGTAGAAACTGCGATCTAGTGTTTCAGATCCATTGTTGGTCTGGCGGATTCAAGGATTGTGAGATCTCTAGTACAATGTCGATGACATGTACACTATTATAATAATATCTACTGGAAATCTATCCAATGTTGTTAAAGTTAACAAAAAGAATTTGAGGATAATATACATGCACATCAGGTAGGGCCCTACCAATATCCATATAATATATATTATACAATTATGTGCATGAAATGTCAGCCCTCAATTAAAGTTGACTTTGAAGGAAAAACAGATATTATCAATTTTTGGCAAAATTGTCAAAAATAACTTATACTTTAATATGCTATTTTGAGCTGGAATTCACAAGTTTAAATATGCGATGTTGAAAATTACATTACGCATAAAATTCCAACACTAAGACAATTATATCACTTTGTGCTGAAACAACCCGTTTTTTAAAGAAAGAAGAAACCAAAAAAAATCGGGTTGTTATAAACCAATAGTTATAAATATAACTACATGCACAATATCATAATTGAAAAGAAAAATAAATAAGAGAAATGTACACTTGTGAATAAGAAACCAAAGCCTATTTGGATGAGTTAAAACAAAGTCAGCTTATTGTGTCTTACCAAAAAAACTAATCACTGCATGCAAATCAAACGGCTCTTTTCAGAGCCACCGAAACATCAAAAAGACCACAAGCTAACATAGGGTAGCAACATTAAGCATTAATGTTGTATTATATCATAATCCCAAACACCGATGGTCTATACAAGTCAAATATCCCATAATAAAAATTCAAAACTGACAAATGACTTGAAGGTGGCTCTTTTAAACTTCGATCTCGGACTACATTCAAAATTACCATTGAAATCAATGGGGCATTTGTGAAAAACATCAAACAAACACCTGAAAATGGCGGTGTTATAATTATCCTACGCAATTTAACCGATCGAATGCCACCATGTCATGGGAGATTGATAGCTCAAAGCATCCAGTAAGATTTTGCACCTTGAATATCAGGGTAAAGCAAACAAACACAAAAATATCAACACAAACTAGCACAATTTGTAAAAAGTTGCCGCGCTGGCGCTTGGCTGATTTCAATCACGTCCGCATTGAGAGATATATAAACTGAAACCCGGAAGTGCGAGCAGCACTCCGCATTCAGACATCAAGCGATACCGATGTGTGTGTAGGCGTTATGTGGCAAGCCAAAATTGGCGCACACTATGCAATCACACAGCGATCGAGACGGCAGCACTGTACTGCGTGCATTATACGGCGAAACTGCTCTCGCAATTTAAAATGCTAGAGTAAAGATTACACACACAAGAATCAATGACAAGACTTGGAATATTTATCTTCACATGGAGATTCATGATCAGACTGGAAATATTTGAAAGGCCGGCCAAAAGGAGAGAATTTGAGCGGACATGTTAACATCAGCATTACCGCTGTGTATTGTAATACACGGCGAGTCTAATGCAAATTGTACCGCACGAATTAACAAGTTCTCATTAATGAAATAAGGCCTGAGTGCAAGATCTGAATGTTTGATCTAAGTTCCATGTCACAGGTGGGTCTAGTCATGATATCTGCCGTCTACGGAAAGATAACGTGCACAGCAACCAGTCAGTGTATGCAAAACAAACGGCTCTTTTCAGAGCCACTTGAAACTTCAAAAGACCAAGATTTGACAAAGGGTAGCAACCTCTCATACAACAGAGTTGCATTATATCATAATCCCAGACACTAAATGGTCTATACAAGTCAAATATCCCATAATTAAAATAGATAATTACCAAATGACTTGAAAGTGGCTCTTTTAAACCTCAGTCTCAGAGAAATATCTCGAAATAAAGAACATCCAATGTGAAAATTCGAAAATGTCAATCTAACTCATCATGAAGGATTGGTATATCCACAGAAAGCCAATGGCTATTAAATATAATGCTGAAAACAAGTAACTACCCTACAATTTATTTTAACAAATTATTGTCACAGGAATTCTTGTGAATAAAAGATATCAAAAAAACTCGGGGAGTACTTGTGTGAAGTTTATATGCTTTTAATATACTTTATCCCTGATACAGTTTAACTGTGCGGCTGATGAGCCTGGCTATATTGCGCAGGCGAAAACTGGTTCCCGTTGAAGGCAACCTTGCCTTCTCATTTATCCTGTGTCGTTTTGACACTATAAAGCATTAAATAAAATTTATAATTTAATTGATAATGTCATTTCAATGCATTCCTATCATGAAATATATGCATCTACAATAATTATCCATCTCCAGTTATTATATCTGAGATATCATGTCGCCTTGTAGTCAGCTCCCGTTCACCCCCCTTTACTTTGACGAAAGAGCCCGTGCCCTGAACTACACCCGGGTACAGGAGAACGGTGGTATCACACTTATACCGAGAGTAGAAACTGCGATCTAGTGTTTCAGATCCATTGTTGGTCTGGCGGATTCAAGGATTGTGAGATCTCTAGTACAATGTCGATGACATGTACACTATTATAATAATATCTACTGGAAATCTATCCAATGTTGTTAAAGTTAACAAAAAGAATTTGAGGATAATATACATGCACATCAGGTAGGGCCCTACCAATATCCATATAATATATATTATACAATTATGTGCATGAAATGTCAGCCCTCAATTAAAGTTGACTTTGAAGGAAAAACAGATATTATCAATTTTTGGCAAAATTGTCAAAAATAACTTATACTTTAATATGCCATTTTGAGCTGGAATTCACAAGTTTAAATATGCGATGTTGAAAATTACATTACGCATAAAATTCCAACACTAAGACAATTATATCACTTTGTGTTGGAACAACCCGTTTTTTCGGGAAGAAGAAACCAAAAAATCGGGTTGTTATAAACCAATAGTTATAAATATAACTACATGCACAATATCATAATTGAAAAGAAAAATAAATAAGAGAAATGTACACTTGTGAATAAGAAACCAAAGCCTATTTGGATGAGTTAAAACAAAGTCAGCTTATTGTGTCTTACCAAAAAACTAATCACTGCATGCAAATCAAACGGCTCTTTTCAGAGCCACCGAAACATCAAAAGACCACAAGCTAACATAGGGTAGCAACATTAAGCATTAATGTTGTATTATATCATAATCCCAAACACCGATGGTCTATACAAGTCAAATATCCCATAATAAAAATTCAAAACTGACAAATGACTTGAAGGTGGCTCTTTTAAACTTCGATCTCGGACTACATTCAAAATTACCATTGAAATCAATGGGGCATTTGTGAAAAACATCAAACAAACACCTGAAAATGGCGGTGTTATAATTATCCTACGCAATTTAACCGATCGAATGCCACCATGTCATGGGAGATTGATAGCTCAAAGCATCCAGTAAGATTTTGCACCTTGAATATCAGGGTAAAGCAAACAAACACAAAAAATATCAACACAAACTAGCACAATTTGTAAAAAGTTGGCGAGTTGGCGATTGGTTGCTTTCGATCACGTCCGCAGTGGAGAGATATATAAACTGAAACCCGGAAGTGCGAGCAGCACTCCGCATTCAGACATCAAGCGATACCGATGTGTGTGTAGGCGTTATGTGGCAAGCCAAAATTGGCGCACACTATGCAATCACACAGCGATCGAGACGGCAGCACTGTACTGCGTGCATTATACGGCGAAACTGCTCTCGCAATTTAAAATGCTAGAGTAAAGATTACACACACAAGAATCAATGACAAGACTTGGAATATTTATCTTCACATGGAGATTCATGATCAGACTGGAAATATTTGAAAGGCCGGCCAAAAGGAGAGAATTTGAGCGGACATGTTAACATCAGCATTACCGCTGTGTATTGTAATACACGGCGAGTCTAATGCAAATTGTACCGCACGAATTAACAAGTTCTCATTAATGAAATAAGGCCTGAGTGCAAGATCTGAATGTTTGATCTAAGTTCCATGTCACAGGTGGGTCTAGTCATGATATCTGCCGTCTACGGAAAGATAACGTGCACAGCAACCAGTCAGTGTATGCAAAACAAACGGCTCTTTTCAGAGCCACTTGAAACTTCAAAAAGACCAAGATTTGACAAAGGGTAGCAACCTCATACAACAGAGTTGCATTATATCATAATCCCAGACACTAAATGGTCTATACAAGTCAAATATCCCATAATTAAAATAGATAATTACCAAATGACTTGAAAGTGGCTCTTTTAAACCTCAGTCTCAGAGAAATATCTCGAAATAAAGAACATCCAATGTGAAAATTCGAAAATGTCAATCTAACTCATCATGAAGGATTGGTATATCCACAGAAAGCCAATGGCTATTAAATATAATGCTGAAAACAAGTAACTACCCTACAATTTATTTTAACAAATTATTGTCACAGGAATTCTTGTGAATAAAAGATATCAAAAAAACTCGGGGAGTACTTGTGTGAAGTTTATATGCTTTTAATATACTTTATCCCTGATACAGTTTAACTGTGCGGCTGATGAGCCTGGCTATATTGCGCAGGCGAAAACCGGTTCCCGTTGAAGGCAACCTTGCCTTCTCATTTATCCTGTGTCGTTTTGACACTATAAAGCATTAAATAAAATTTATAATTTAATTGATAATGTCATTTCAATGCATTCCTATCATGAAATATATGCATCTACAATAATTATCCATCTCCAGTTATTATATCTGAGATATCATGTCGCCTTGTAGTCAGCTCCCGTTCACCCCCTTTACTTTGACGAAAGAGCCCGTGCCCTGAACTACACCCGGGTACAGGAGAACGGTGGTATCACACTTATACCGAGAGTAGAAACTGCGATCTAGTGTTTCAGATCCATTGTTGGTCTGGCGGATTCAAGGATTGTGAGATCTCTAGTACAATGTCGATGACATGTACACTATTATAATAATATCTACTGGAAATCTATCCAATGTTGTTAAAGTTAACAAAAAGAATTTGAGGATAATATACATGCACATCAGGTAGGGCCCTACCAATATCCATATAATATATATTATACAATTATGTGCATGAAATGTCAGCCCTCAATTAAAGTTGACTTTGAAGGAAAAACAGATATTATCAATTTTTGGCAAAAATTGTCAAAATAACTTATACTTTAATATGCCATTTTGAGCTGGAATTCACAAGTTTAAATATGCGATGTTGAAAATTACATTACGCATAAAATTCCAACACTAAGACAATTATATCACTTTGTGCTGGAACAACCCGTTTTTTTCGGGAAGAAGAAACCAAAAAAAACCGGGTTGTTATAAACCAATAGTTATAAATATAACTACATGCACAATATCATAATTGAAAAGAAAAATAAATAAGAGAAATGTACACTTGTGAATAAGAAACCAAAGCCTATTTGGATGAGTTAAAACAAAGTCAGCTTATTGTGTCTGACCAAAAAAACTAATCACTGCATGCAAATCAAACGGCTCTTTTCAGAGCCACCGAAACATCAAAAAGACCACAAGCTAACATAGGGTAGCAACATTAAGCATTAATGTTGTATTATATCATAATCCCAAACACCGATGGTCTATACAAGTCAAATATCCCATAATAAAAATTCAAAACTGACAAATGACTTGAAGGTGGCTCTTTTAAACTTCGATCTCGGACTACATTCAAAATTACCATTGAAATCAATGGGGCATTTGTGAAAAAACATCAAACAAACACCTGAAAATGGCGGTGTTATAATTATCCTACGCAATTTAACCGATCGAATGCCACCATGTCATGGGAGATTGATAGCTCAAAGCATCCAGTAAGATTTTGCACCTTGAATATCAGGGTAAAGCAAACAAACAAAAAAAATATCAACACAAACTAGCACAATTTGTAAAAAGTTGGCGAGTTGGCGATTGGCTGATTTCAATCACGTCCGCATTGAGAGATATATAAACTGAAACCCGGAAGTGCGAGCAGCACTCCGCATTCAGACATCAAGCGATACCGATGTGTGTGTAGGCGTTATGTGGCAAGCCAAAATTGGCGCACGGCAGCACTGTACTGCGTGCATTATACGGCGAAACTGCTCTCGCAATTTAAAATGCTAGAGTAAAGATTACACACACAAGAATCAATGACAAGACTTGGAATATTTATCTTCACATGGAGATTCATGATCAGACTGGAAATATTTGAAAGGCCGGCCAAAAGGAGAGAATTTGAGCGGACATGTTAACATCAGCATTACCGCTGTGTATTGTAATACACGGCGAGTCTAATGCAAATTGTACCGCACGAATTAACAAGTTCTCATTAATGAAATAAGGCCTGAGTGCAAGATCTGAATGTTTGATCTAAGTTCCATGTCACAGGTGGGTCTAGTCATGATATCTGCCGTCTACGGAAAGATAACGTGCACAGCAACCAGTCAGTGTATGCAAAACAAACGGCTCTTTTCAGAGCCACTTGAAACTTCAAAAAGACCAAGATTTGACAAAGGGTAGCAACCTCATACAACAGAGTTGCATTATATCATAATCCCAGACACTAAATGGTCTATACAAGTCAAATATCCCATAATTAAAATAGATAATTACCAAATGACTTGAAAGTGGCTCTTTTAAACCTCAGTCTCAGAGAAATATCTCGAAATAAAGAACATCCAATGTGAAAATTCGAAAATGTCAATCTAACTCATCATGAAGGATTGGTATATCCACAGAAAGCCAATGGCTATTAAATATAATGCTGAAAACAAGTAACTACCCTACAATTTATTTTAACAAATTATTGTCACAGGAATTCTTGTGAATAAAAGATAAAAAAAAACTCGGGGAGTACTTGTGTGAAGTTTATATGCTTTTAATATACTTTATCCCTGATACAGTTTAACTGTGCGGCTGATGAGCCTGGCTATATTGCGCAGACGAAAACCGGTTCCCCTGAAGGCAACCTTGCCTTCTCATTTATCCTGTGTCGTTTTGACACTATAAAGCATTAAATAAAATTTATAATTTAATTGATAATGTCATTTCAATGCATTCCTATCATGAAATATATGCATCTACAATAATTATCCATCTCCAGTTATTATATCTGAGATATCATGTCGCCTTGTAGTCAGCTCCCGTTCACCCCCCTTTACTATTTTCTTCCAAAAGCTTGTTATATTGTTCAGGTTTTAGCTTGTAGAAGTTAGTTGTCTTATCGGCAGCAATTAAAACAAGATTCAATGTCCATAACAGTACCTTCAAAAATGTAAATCAAAGATACGCCACCGCTCTGAGCAACTACATCTGGAACCTTAATGATAAGAAAGTATCATATTCCATCAAATGGAGAATTATTGCTCGAAGTAAATCGTACTCTACCAGCAGCAAAAAATGCAATCTATGCATTACTGAGAAATACTTTATTATAACTAAACCACAAATGTCAACCTTGAACCACAGAAACGAACTAGCAAGTGGCTGCAGGCATAGAAAAAAACATTTACTGTGTAACTATAAATAAGTCGCTCTTTTAGCATGTTTAGCAATAAGTAGGCCCAGACATGGATACGCACTTAAGACGCGTATTGTGTTGCGCAACTTTAAGATACGCGGTTGCGTTAATTCCTCTTGCGCGCGCATCAAAACTCAAGACATATTCTTTGTCATTTTACACATTGCAACTGACGAATGTGGATGGGTGAAACCATCCATACGAAACAAATTTGTATTACGATGTGGTAATTTCACTAATAATAATATATTTCGCTCCTATATTTTATAGTTGAGCACTTTATCTAGTGATGGTTTCACTATAATTTCTTACTATATTTATTTATTTATTTATTTATTTATTTCTTATTTAACCTGGGGTGACCAATCAATGCACTGGCATTGTTCTCCCTTGGTTCCCAGGTGGAAATTGTTTGCCAAAATATACCAAATTCTTAACTAATTCAATAAAATGCTGCAATTTTGGCCTCTGAGTGGTGGGCTCCAATGCTAAAATTGGAGCAGAGTGATAGGCTCCAAAACCGATTGGTGGGCTCTACCGCCCACCACCGCCCACTGTAGCTACATCCCTGATCATGGACTTGCCAAGCCCAAAAGTTGTGATAGGATTCAAGTGCTGGTCATGAGGGAGGAAACTTAGAGGGCTAGCCAGAGGGCTGAGGTTCTTCAAATCTTGAGATTGGATATCTTCGATTGGCACTCGCAGGAAATCAGAGCTGGGTTTTACTCCATGCTCAACGCTCATTGATATTGAGGGCATTAATGTCATTGAGTGATGCTTTGGTACATGTATGCTTCAGAGTCTCAACATTCTGGGGAAAGGAAATCAGGACCATATTGTTTATCTCTGGAATATGAAGTGTGATCCAAGGATCATGCACATTGCACAGCTAGATCAGCAAGGGCTGCAGATGGAGTCATTTCTGTAGACACTGATGAGGGTTTCCCAAATCCAGTTCCAATAAGGCATATATGTGTCATGATTATTTACGTCATTCTGCTTCATACTTTGTCTTTCATCTGGCCTAGCATCTACAATGCTCTAGAATTTTAAACTTCTGAGTTTGCTCACCACTACCTATCCACAACTTCACGATATACACCACCTCTGCTGAGAACTCCCATCTGAAGATTTGAAGAACCTCAGCCTCCATTCTTTTAACATATTGGGTGCTGTGACTGCTGTCTCATCAAATTGAGCAAGGTCTATAAATGTGCAAATGTGCGATCACTCTTCTGTAGTAGTATCAGCCTAACAGGTCAAAGTTGGCACAAAACAGTAACGTTATGTATTCACAATTACACAGTAAAGACAGCAAATGGCAGCCAATTTTGTTTACATAAACTTGGCCTTGTTATTTTTTGAGTAAGCTGTTATTTTGATCATCTTTTATTCATTGATAGTAGTAAGGACTAAGTTACTAGTAGTACAGCAGTCATTTGTAATGTACACAATGCATGAATAAAATAGCTGCCTTATGCATATGGTATGGCTATTGACCCCCAAAACGACTTTGGAATAATTTTAAATTTGCAATGGGGACAAGAAATTTGTGTGACATGAGGTGATGGGGGGCACGAGATGTACCCTATTCTGGAGCCACTGATTTTGTTTCTAGATATTTGTATAACTGCATTTCACAAAATGACCAAGTGATAATTTTGACAAGTTGGTACTTTCACAGCTTTGGGGCACATCCATTTTGTATCCTTGCCCTTGGCGCACAACCCCTAGCTACACCAGGCAACATGAAAAGAAACATATATACGGGAATAGCTGTTCTTACCAACAATGGCTGGTGTGTGTCATTCATGGTCTTGTTTGATCACATCTAATCCTGTTCTGCCCCACTGTAAAAATCATACATCAATCTTCTACATAGTTTTGCAAATGTCTTCTCCATATCCAGTGTACTTGGAAACACAAACACTGCCATGCCTGTAGTAAGCTCCACCATCTGGAAGTAGTAAAACAGTTCAGTATAATTATAACACTTACTGGCAAAGTTCATGGAGATTGAATGAAAGTTACAAAATTGGCTCAAATTTATTTAGCTGTCAACGTCACACAAGTAGCCTACAGGTACTGTATTCACCATAATTAGTTCCCTTCTCCTAATAACCACCCTTAAAGAAACTTTTGAAAGACAGCTGTACAACTAAATTCATCAAATGTCTAAATAAAAGTATACCTCAGTTCTAAACAGTGGTGGCACTACTCGGGGGCAGGGGGCATTTGCACATAAAAAATAATTTTATTAAAGAACATCCATGGATCACTTTGCAGGGTCTTAGGCAAGATTTGAAGGTTTGGGTGTGTAAATTGAAAAAACTGGGTGTGTAAATTTAAACATTTGTGTACAAAGTATAGGCCATGTGGGCAAAAACTGGACGTGTACAAATTTGGGTGTGTAACATTTGCTGGCTGCCTAAGCCCTACAATCAAAGAAATTAATGTTGGTACACTCGGGCATACTAAATGTAAATCGCCACCCCTCTCCCCCAGTTCAATGTTGATGAAAGCACTTTTTCCATTGGGCTCTCCAGTCTCCCCAACATTGATTGAGGGGAATGGGGAGGAAGAGGAAAGGAGAAGGTATGTACTTCTCATCAAACATAGTTATACTAATTTCACTTAACTCTCAGAGCGGCAATGAAGAGTTCCAACATATTGTCAAGGTGTACCAACTATTAAATTCCTTGATTGTAGCTTCCAAGACTATTTGTGGTACTATTTGTGATTTATCCCTCAGAATGGATAAAATAAAAATCAAATCAAATGCCTTGATCAAACTTCATCCAGCAGGAATATCTCCAATATTCTACATTTCAATTTTTATTTACGATTTAGCAAAGGAATATACTATAGATAATGCATGATGTATATATCGAATTTTTTATATGATGTATTTTATTGACACAAAATTTGATACAGGTAAAATATGCCCTTCCTGACTGCCATTCTGCCCTTTTTTATGTCCTCTACCAACGGCTAAAATAGTACAAAATATTGCACCAAATGGCGTCATTTGCACCTCAATTTTTTTTAAATCGATAGCTTCACAGGAGGGACACCCCTCTGGCTCCCCCACCCCAGGTGCTAAAGCAGCCATTGAGTGGCACTTTGCTGTTTTCTTTTATTTCATGTGGCACTTCAACATATTTGAGGAAGCCTAATCTACATGATACTTGTTGTGAACGCAGCGAGCAGGAAATTGGCAAAGTGTTTCCGTAACTGTTTTCCTTTATAAAGCCATTTTAGAGTGTTTTATTTAAAAGGCGCCCCTTACTTGATAACTCTAGCTTCGAATTTCAATTTTTTTTTGCACACGATAGTTACGCATTCGATGCTAGAGTGCATTGCTAAAATGTTTTTCGGTGGGACAGCGGTGCAATCTTTTGTTATATTTATTCTGTTTAAATGTTGAAATTTGGATGAAAGTTATTTTGATGAGTCAACTACAGTACGGTATCTTTTGAGCAAGATTTGCCTATTTTGAACAGTCTAAAATTTTGCTAAAGTTTAATTTTAGCAACATTTTTGATGCGATCGTCTGTCGTGATCAGCTGTGTAATTTACTATTTTACTTCTGAACTTCCATTGCTTTACACGGTACGTTTCATGCTTCAGCGAATCCGACTAGATTTTGAATGCAATGGTCTCTAGAATGTAGGTATGCTAGGTGAATTCAAATTTGCCATCAAACTGCATCATTTTATATATCAAATTAAAGCCCTTGAGTAAACAAAGCCAAAACTGAAAACTTTTTTTTCATAGCACTTTCCGTAGCAAAGTTACATCTTGTCAAAGATTGACTTTCATCAAACAATGTCAAAAAGATTCAGCTAGCAAAATTCCCCAAAACGGCATTTCGGGGGTGTTTCTAGATCTTAGTCTCATTATGATAGCAGCTTTTTTTAATTGAACTGCTATCGAAATACCTATAAAATTCCATGTGCGAGTGACTTATCACCATAAAAATCATATATTTGGGTCAAGTGAAGTATAGAAAACATATTTATGTAGGTTTCTTTCTTCGGGCACAAGTTTTAAATTTCTATGTAAAAATGCATTGACATTGTCGGCGAATTTGGCTGACTAGCAAATGTGTTTGCCTGGCATACCTATAGAATGTGAAGCTATCGGTGAACACATTCTTGGCTATCTCTTCTCGAGCAACTTGGAGCAAGGCACCCATGTGTGCCAAAAATCACTTGCCCCCCCCCCCTCGGCTCGGCTTGCCAAAAATTGCTTGCCCCACCCCTTTCGGCTCGATAAAAATTTCTTGGCACCCCCCCCCCCCATTTTACCGCCAGGAATTTTTATAGGGCATTAGGGGGGTGCTTATTTTGTACAAGTGGACTTTTTTCCAGGTGGGGGGTGGCAATTTTACATCGCACCCACCCCCACCCCGCAACCCCCCCGGGCTCATAATTATTGCACAGCCCCTACGTCAGAAGTAGGTATAGTGCAATAGATAGAACAGTCCCCGGCATGCCCGGGAACAGCCCCGACCGAGAGAATGCTAAATATCTTTATCATGTTTACTTTAAGCTTACCCATGTTGTTACCCGGGCTAAGTTACTAAACACACGTCACACATATTTTTAGACTGAAGTACTTACTTAATATAGGTGATAGCTGCTAACGACGCCTCTTTCTTTCTCCAGGCATGCCAGGATATCAGTAAAAGTAATATTAGTGGATGAATTATTCACTAGAAAGAATAAGATGACTGGAATTCTTCTTCGCATGTGTGTACATATATATACCAATCCAGCTGATCAGCTGATTCGTTGATTAGTCTCCCACCAGTCGTAAACCAAACTGGTTACGGCATGTATAGCAAGTCAACGCTGCCATAAATCGTTTTAAATTGAAAGAGATGAAATTCCCCTCAAATTCGCATTTTGAAAAGGAAATTTTTAACTTTATCTGGCTGACCTGATAGCTTATGATTTTCTTAAACAAAATATGGCAAAAAAAATTTTTTGGAAAATTTTTTTGAGGGGTCTTGGACCACGCCCATTCCACCTCCCTTAAAAGATAAATAAATATTTCACATTCTGTTGTAAAAATGGATTTCACATTCTGCTGTTTTACATGTGCATGTCAATGATTTTATCATGGTAAATACTGTTCTCTTAGTCACCAGTGGCGGATTTAAGCTGTCAGCAAGTCAGCAAGGCTCCCTTGTTATTTTGGACAAAGGGCCCTCCTGCTTTTTTTTTTTTTTTTTTTTTAATTGTCTTCTACAAGGTTCAAAGGTGCGGTTGGTAGAATAGTACTGAAAAGGTTATATATATGCCCGTGCATGCAAGAGGACATTCTATTTATGCCAGTAGGCCTATTTATGATTCTTAAAAAGTTTCATTTTGCCCGTTTTGGACCCAGCAAGAGGTCAAAGATCAAGGGCCCCAGGGGCCAAATGTAATATTCGGGAATACAATTTCTCACAATACAAGTAGGTCATCTAGTATGGGCACAGGGCCCCCAATGTTAGATGTTAGATATAAGGGTATCATCAAAGCTGGCTCTAAAACTACAAAGGACCCCTGTATGTGGACGGTGGCCTAAAGGTCTTTCCTCTTAATTTGGCCAATTTTGGCCCAGCAGATATCCAAGATCAAGAGTTCCTGGGGCCCAAATGTCAATACAAAGGACCATTCGTTTCTCAATTACTATTTATGGGTACATGAGAGCTCCAAATGTCAACTATTATTGGCCCACTTGGCCCTTTGTTTTAAGTTTAACATTTGCGGCCCTCTGCCCCAGGGCCTAAATGTTTAAAAAAAGTAATTTAAAGCAAAATATAACAGTAGCTGATGAGCAGGCAGGATTTCGTGAAGGAAGGGGTACTAGGGACCAAATTGTCAATATCAGGAATGTGATTGAGAAATGCAGAGAGCATAGACTTCCTCTTTACATGTGCTTCATAGATTACAGTAAAGCTTTTGACTGTGTTAGCCACCCTCAGATGTGGGAAACTATGAAAAGATGGGTTTCCCAAGTCATCTTGTGGATCTGATCAGCTGCTTATATGAAGACCAAGAATCGGCAGTCAGAACAAGTAGTGGAGACACAGATTGGTTCAAGATTGGAAGAGGCTTACGACAGGGCTGTGTGCTATCACCAAACCTATTTAACATCTACTCTGAAGACATAATGAGAACAGCTTTGGAGGGGTTTGAAGGTGGAGTGAAGTTTGGCGGTACAAGAATTACTAACCTGAGGTACGCCGATGATACCACTCTTATTTGTAGCAGCAGAGTAGAGCTGATTGATCTTTTGAAGCGCATCAAAGAGGCCAGCGAAGAAAAACACCTTCTCCTGAACACAAAGAAGACAACAATAATGGTTGTAGACAGAGAGCGGAAAAGTGATGAGTTTGTGATAGATGGACAGCAGATTGAGGAGGTGAAGCAATTTGAATATCTGGGTTCAATGATTAACAACAGTGGTGACAGCACAACTGCAATTAAGAGAAGACTGGCTATTGCAAGGACAACTGTGCAGGGCATGTCAAGCATATGGAAAAGCAGAGGCCTATCCATTGACCTCAAGGTACGCCTACTTCGTGCAACTGTGTTTTCCATTGCCACTTATGGATGCGAGTCTTGGGCTATGACCAAGAATGATAGGAAAAGAGTAGATGCTTTTGAGATGTGGTGTTACAGGAGGCTTCTACGAGTGACATGGAAAGACAGGAGAACAAATTCCTGGATCCTCGACAATGTTGGTACAAGTCTAACCATCAGAAGCGGCATAAGGGAGAGAAAGCTGAAGTACTTTGGCCATATTGTCAGGAAACATGGAGGTGTAGAAAAACAGATTTTGCAAGGGGCTATGGAAGGCAAACGAGGAAGAGGACGTCCACCAACATCTTGGACTAATGACGTGAAGCTGGTTTCTAACCAGGGAATGCAAGGTGCAACGCACTTGGCATCAGATCGAGTGAGATGGCGTACTCTTGTGAAGACCACAGCAGCGCTACACAGCGCCACCTGACACAGAGAGAGAGAGATAACAGTTCATGGTTCTGAGTTGGTACACCCAGCACTTGGGCAGTGTACCTTTCATGGGTACATGAGCCCCATAATGTCAAATATTATGGGCTACAGGACCCGGATGGGCCCAGGGCCCCAAAATTGCCCTGTGCATCTTCCTTTTAGACCTAAACACCATGTTTTGGGCCAAAATAGGGTACAATTTTGCCCGCGCAAAGCGCACTGGCCCTATATAGCAAAATTCACCTTCATTTTGGGCTAAAACAGACTAGGGTGCATAGGCGTAGATCCGGCGGGGTATATTGGGGATGGGGGATAAATCCCGCTTGTGCACCATGCAAACTTTTAACAGTTTAGTTTCAAAATGGCAAAATTTTTCGCGCGCATAAAATTGTTTTCTCGCCAAAATGTCCTGGATTTCAGAATTTTTCCAACCCCATCCCCCTAATGTCAACATTCACGCGTACATGTACTAACGTATTAGCTTGCTATTCCCTGAGGTCAGATTTATTATGATATTAAAACTGATTCTGGACCTTAATCTGGGATTTTGCTTGCTTGACTATCAAGCAAAAACAGAAAAGGAAATATTCCTTGTTCTTTAGTACCTACCGTTTAAACTCTCACAAATCTTATAAACCCCGATTTGGGTATAGAATATTGTGAATTTGGAAATTTTCGGGCGTTCGCGAGAAATTTACCAAATGTACATCAACTTTTACTTCAAATAGTATGAAAAGAAATGTATATTTGCGCACTACGCGCACATATCTCATAACATTGCGCCGAACTAATGCTCACTGTCCATTTTTTTCTTGCCCTCCTCCCGACGAAAAAAAAATCAGGAACGCTCCGAGTCAACTCTTTACTATTGGGCCCCCGGGATATTTTGCTGACAGGGCCCTTTTCCTTAAATCCGCCTCTGTTAGTCACTTAAGACATGTTAAAAGACAAGCAAATATTGCGCACTTATACATGTTATAGGGTAATGAACGCATATTACTTGTTGGGAGAGATATTAGAAAATAGTGCTGATGTTGATGCGTATAATGCGTGCGCCCCGAAAGGGGGAGTACATTAGACGAATCAACATCAGCTATCATTGATTTACAGCTATCTTCCCTAGTAAAAGTGGCACAATTGTGATTTTACCCTTTCGTTGTTAAATAAACATATCTCGAAATTGGAACAAGCAAATTGAACAGAACAAACGGCATTTGAGAGCTCAGACTGCGCCCGTGACATTGATGTAAACATTATATCACAACAGTAATTTTGTAATTGCCAAAGAGGGCGCTTTTCACTTGCACAATATTTTTTGAGACAGGCTGTATGTATATATAACTACATTAATACATTCACATACAATATGCGTCGTTCTTTAAAAGTCTTTTTCAACTATATCCATCGTTTAGGATTATACTATTATGAACTAGAAGACAACATGCATGATCCATCATTCTAGGCTGTTCATTAAATGGTTCTCAGGCATATTAATTTCACATCTTTTATGAACTAACACATTATGCATGATGTATGCGTCGTTCTTGAGCTAATATTAATTAGCAGATATTTTGGCTATTTTAGATAATAGCTAAATATCTGATAACATCTTAATATCCATCACTTACGAAGTAAAAACATTTTAATTTTTTTGTTTATAAGTTCCTAATATCCAAATATCTGATATAGCGGATATTTCAGATAATATCTAAATTAGCAGATATTTTGGCTAATTTAGATAATAGCTAAATATCTGATAATATCTTAATATCCATCACTTACTAAGTAAACAATTTCAATAAACATTTTATAAGTTCCTAATATCCAAATATCTGATATAGCGGATATTTCAGATAATATCTAAATTAGCAGATATTTTGGCTAATTTAGATAATAGCTAAATATCTGATAATATCTTAATATCCATCACTTACTAAGTAAAAAAATTCAATACAAAAAATGTACAAGTTCCTAATATCCAAATATCTGATATAGCGGATATTTTAGCTAATATCCAAATTAGCAGATATTTTTGCTAATTTAGATAATAGCTAAATAGCTGATAATATCTTAATATCCATCACTTACTAAGTCAAAATTTCAATTAAAATTTTATAAGTTCCTAATATACAAATATCTGATATAGCGGATATTTTAGCTAATATCCAAATTAGCAGATATTTTGGCTAATTTAGATAATAGCTAAATAGCCGCTAATAGCTTAATATCCATCACTTACTAAGTACAAAAATTCAATAAAAAAAATTACAAGTTCCTAATATCCAAATATCTGATATAGCGGATATTTTAGCTAATATCCAAATTAGCAGATATTTTGGCTAATTTAGATAATAGCTAAATAGCTGATAATATCTTAATATCCATCACTTACTAAGTCAAAAAAATCAATTAAAATTTTATAAGTTCCTAATATACAAATATCTGATATAGCGGATATTTTAGCTAATATCCAAATTAGCAGATATTTTGGCTAATTTAGATATTAGCTAAATAGCCGATAATATCTTAATATCCATCACTTACTACGTTAAAAAATTTCAAATATTTTTTTTATAAGTTCCTAATATACAAATATCTGATATAGCGGATATTTGTATATTAGAACTTATAAACAAATATCTGATATAGCGGATATTTTAGCTAATATCCAAATTAGCAGATATTTTGGCTAATTTACATAATAGCTAAATAGCCGATAATATCTTAATATCCATCACTTAGTAAGTCAAAAAATTTCAATAACAATTTTATAAGTTGCTAATATACAAATATCTGATATAGCGGATATTGTAGCTAATATCCAAATTAGCAGATATTTTGGCTAATTTAGATAATAGCTAAATAGCTGCTAATATCTTAATATCCATCACTTACTAAGTCAAAAAATTTCAATTAAAATTGTATAAGTTCCTAATATACAAATATCTGATATAGCGGATATTGTAGCTAATATCCAAATTAGCAGATATTTTGGCTAATTTCGATAATAGCTAAATAGCTGCTAATATCTTAATATCCATCACTTACTAAGTCAAAAAATTTCAATTATAATTTTATAAGTTCCTAATATACAAATATCTGATATAGCGGATATTGTAGCTAATATCCAAATTAGCAGATATTTTGGCTAATTTAGATAATAGCTAAATAGCTGATAATATCTTAATATCCATCACTTACTAAGTAAAAAAAATTCAATTAAGATTTTATAAGTTCCTAATATACAAATATCTGATATAGCGGATATTGTAGCTAATATCCAAATTAGCAGATATTTTGGCTAATTTAGATAATAGCTAAATAGCTGATAATATCTTAATATCCATCACTTACTAAGTAAATAAATTCAATTAAAATTTTATAAGTTCCTAATATATAAATATCTGAAATATCGGATATTGTAGCTAATATCCAAATTAGCAGATATTTTGGCTAATTTAGATAATAGCTAAATAGCCGATAATATCTTCATATCCATCACTTACTAAGTAAAAAATTGCACACAAAAATTGCTAAGTCCCTAATATACAAATATCAGATATTTTAGATAATATGAGATATTATGATCCACAAAAATAGCCAAATAGCCAAAAACAACCTTGTAACTATCTAAAATAGCAGATTTTTCACCCTATACTACAACACACAAATTATCCAAATTATCTAAAAATAAAAAATAAAGTTACAATCCCGCACCTAACGTGCCAGAGTCTTCCGATCCCCAACTCACATTTGTATTAGGCTAGTATATCCATGGTCAATATATTGCTGACCCAAAGTTTTGTACGTAGATCTAATTCAAAGTGGTGTAATATGTGGTGAGGTCACGGGGTCTTGTATGAATTAGTTGTGGTTGTGGATGTGTGGTGCGCCAGGGTCTTCCGATCCCCAATTCACATTTGTAATATTAGTATATCCATGGTGATGTATTAGCGACATTTGGAGACTCATCAGTCCTAAAATAGAGAGAAAAAATAGGGGTCCGTTTTTCAGGGTCCCCGTTTTACAGATTACCCTGGGTCAATCTGTAAAACGGGGACCCCAAAACGGGGACCCCTAGAAATTTGTCAGAAGTCTTATGGGGTGAATGTAAGGGGTCCCCGTTTTTGGGGTCCCCGATTTACAGATTACCCTAGGTCGATCTGTAAAACGGGGACCCTAAAACAAGGGGGACCCCAAAGTTTTGTATGTTGGACAAAAACATATGAAGTCCTTACTCCTTTCATAAATCAAAATTGATATAATCATGACGTAGATCTAATTCAAAGTGGTGTAATTATGTGGTGAGGTCACGGGCCTTGTGTGGAATTAATTGTGGGTGTGGCCACGTGGATGTGTGGTGCGCCAGGGTATTCGATCCCCAACTCATATTTGTAATATTAGTATATCCATGGTGATGTATTAGCGACATTTGGAGACTCATCAGTCCTAAAATATAGAGAAAAAACAGGGGTCCGCGTTTTGGGGTCCCTGTTTTACAGATTACCCTGGGTCAATCTGCAAAACGGGGACCCTAAAACGGGGACCCCAACATTTTGTATATTGGACAATTATATAAGAAGTGCTTATTACTACTTTCATAAATTACATTTATAATATTAGTATATCCATGGTGAAGATTTTGTCGAGATTTGGAGACTCATCAGTCCTAAAATAGAGAGAAAAATAGGGGTCATTGTTTTGGGGTCCCCGTTTTACAGATTACCCTGGGTCAATCTGTAAAACGGGGAGGACCCCAAAAAACGGGGACCCCTAGAAATTTGTCAAAAGCTTTATGGGTGATTTTAGGGGTCCTCAGTTTTTAGGTCCCTGTTTTACAGATGACCCTAGGTCAATCTGTAAAACGGGGACCCTAAAAACGGGGACCCCAAAATGTTGTATGTTGGACAATTATATAAGAAGTGCTTACTACTTTCATAAATTACATTTGTAATATTAGTATATCCATGGTGAATATTTTGTCGAGATTTGGAGACTCATCAGTCCTAAAATAGAGTGAATAGGGGTCCCCTTTTTGGGGTCCCCGTTTTACAGATTACCCTAGGTCAATCTGTAAAACGGGGACCCTAAAAACGGGGACCCTAAAAACGGGGACCCCAAAATGTTGTATGTTGGACAATTATATAAGAAGTGCTTACTACTTTCATAAATTACATTTGTAATATTAGTATATCCATGGTGAATATTTTGTCGAGATTTGGAGACTCATCAGTCCTAAAATAGAGTGAAAATAGGGGTCCTCGTTTTGGGGTCCCTGTTTTACAGATTACCCTGGGTCAATCTGTAAAACGGGGACCCCAAAAACGGGGACCCCTAAAATTTGTCAGAAGCTTTATGGGTGATTTAAGGGGTCCGTTTTTGGGTCCCCGTTTTACAGATTACCCTAGGTCAATCTGTAAAACGGGGACCCTAAAAACGGGGACCCCAAAATTTTGTATATTGGACAATTATATAAGAAGTGCTTACTACTTTCATAAATTACATTTGTAATATTAGTATATCCATGGTGAATACTTTGTCGAGATTTGGAGACTCATCAGTCCTAAAATAGAGTGAAAAAGGGGGTCCCCGTTTTTGGGGTCCCTGTTTTACAGATTACCCTGGGACAATCTGTAACGGGGACCCCAAAAACGGGGACACCCTAAAAATATGTCAGACGCTTTATGGGGTGATTTTAGGGGTCCCCGTTTTGGGGTCCCCGTTTTACAGATTACCCTAGGTCAATCTGTAAAACGGGGACCCTAAAAACGGGGACCCCAAAATTTTGTATTTTGGACAATTATATAAGAAGTGCTTACTACTTTCATAAATTACATTTGAAATATTAGTATATCCATGGTGAATATTTTGTCGAGATTTGGAGACTCATCAGTCCTAAAATAGAGTGAAAAAATAGGGGTCCTCAGTTTTTGGGGTCCCTGTTTTACAGATTACCCTAGGTCAATCTGTAAAACGGGGACCCCAAAAAACGGGGACCCCTAACAATTTGTCAGAAGCTTTATGGGGTGATTTTAAGGGGTCCTTGTTTTGGGGTCCACGTTTTACAGATTACCCTAGGTCAATCTGTAAAACGGGGACCCTAAAAACGGGGACCCTAATACCGGGGACCCCAAAATTTTGTATATTGGACAATTATATAAGAAGTGCTTACTACTTTCATAAATTACATTTGTAATATTAGTATATCCATGGTGAATACTTTGTATATAATTGTCCAATATACACAATTTTGGGGTCCCCATTTTTAGGGTCCCCGTTTTACAGATTACCCTGGGTCAATCTGTAAAACGGGGACCCTAAAACGGGGACCCCAAAATTGTGTATTTTGGACAATTATATAAGAAGTGCTTACTACTTTCATAAATTACATTTGTAATATTAGTATATCCATGGTGAATATTTTGTCGAGATTTGGAGACTCATCAGTCCTAAAATAGAGTGAAGGGGTCCCCGTTTTGGGGTCCCTGTTTTACAGATTACCCTGGGTCAATCTGTAAAACGGGGACCCCAAAACGGGGACCCCTAAAATTTGTCAGAAGCTTTATGGGGTGATTTTAGGGGTCCTCGTTTTGGGGTCCCCTTTTACAGATTACCCTAGGTCAATCTGTAAAACGGGGACCCTAAAAACGGGGACCCCAACATTGTGTATATTGGACAATTATATAAGAAGTGCTTACTACTTTCATAAATTACATTTGTAATATTAGTATATCCATAGTGAATACTTTGTCGAGATTTGGAGACTCATCAGTCCTAAAATAGAGTGAAAAAATAGGGGTCCCCGTTTTTTGGGGTCCCCGTTTTACAGATTACCCTGGGACAATCTGTAAAACGGGGACCCCAAAAACGGGGACACCCTAAAAATTTGTCAGACGCTTTATGGGTGATTTAGGGGTCCCCGTTTTTGGGGTCCCTGTTTTACAAATTACCCTAGGTCAATCTGTAAAGCGGGGACCCTAAAAACGGGGACCCCAAAATTTTGTATGTTGGACAATTATATAAGAAGTGCTTACTACTTTCATAAATTACATTTGTAATATTAGTATATCCATGGTGAATATTTTGTCGAGATTTGGAGACTCATCAGTCCTAAAATAGAGTGAAAAAATAGGGGTCCCCGTTTTGGGGTCCGCGTTTTACAGATTACCCTAGGTAAATCTGCAAAACGGGGACCCCAAAACGGGGACCCCTAAAAATTTGTCAGAAGCTTTATGGGGTGATTTTAAGGGGTCCCCGTTGTTGGGGTCCCCGTTTTACAGATTACCCTAGGTCAATCTGTAAAACGGGGACCCTAAAAACGGGGACCCCAACATTTTGTATGTTGGACAATTATATAAGAAGTGCTTACTACTTTCATAAATTACATTTGTAATATTAGTATATCCATGGTGAATATTTTGTCGAGATTTGGAGACTCATCAGTCCTAAAATAGAGTGAAAAAATAGGGGTCCCCGTTTTTGGGGTCCCCGTTATACAGATTACCCTGGGTCAATCTGTAAAACGGGGACCCCCTAAAAATGTGTCAGAAGCTTTATGGGGTGATTTTAAGGGGTCCCCGTTTTTGGGGTCCCCGTTTTACAGATTACCCTAGGTCAATCTGTAAAACGGGGACCTTAAAAACGGGGACCCCAAAATTTTGTATATTGGACAATTATATAAGAAGTGCTTACTACTTTCATAAATTACATTTGTAATATTAGTATATCCATGGTGAATATTTTGTCGAGATTTGGAGACTCATCAGTCCTAAAATAGAGTGAAAAATAGGGGTCCCCGTTTTGGGGTCCCCGTTTTACAGATTACCCTAGGTCAATCTGTAAAACGGGGACCTCAAAATCGGGGACCCCCTAAACATTTGTCAGAAGCTTTATGGGGTGATTTTAAGGGGTCCCCGTTTATGGGGTCCCCGTTTTACAGATTACCCTAGGTCAATCTGTAAAACGGGGACCCTAAAAACGGGGACCCCAAAATTGTGTATGTTGGACAATTATATAAGAAGTGCTTACTACTTTCTTAAATTACATTTGTAATATTAGTATATCCATGGTGAATATTTTGTCGAGATTTGGAGGCTCATCAGTCCTAAAATAGAGTGAAAAAATAGGGGTCCTTTTTGGGGTCCCTGTTTTACAGATTACCCTGGGTCAATCTGTAAAACGGGGACCCCAAAGTTGAAAACGGGGACCCCTAGAAATTTGTCAGTGACTTTATGGGTGATTTTAAGGGGTCCCTGTTTTCGGGGTCCCCGTTTATATACTCCGTCTTCTTAGTTGTCCTTTCAGATTCTCGACTTCATCTTCAAGTTCTTTCAGCTGTTTTGTTTGCGTTTCAGAAGATATTTCCAAAACAGAAATGCGCTCACTGTTGAAGTTAATAGATTTTTCAAGGTTCTCCTCCAATTTGGCTTGTCCCTTTATAATTTCTTTAAGTGTTTTCCTCACGAAAAGTTCAAAGTTACTGTCATCGTCCGACTCACTAGAACTCGCATTAGAACGGGAATTTGAAGAGCCCGCCTGAGCCGCTGCTGGCCCGGTAGGCTTTTTGTTCGTGTTCCGCCTTGGCCCCATTGAGATGCATGCATTGGTTAACATGCGAGGCGAGAGCTCACCCAAGCACGTCCTCACCCTACGGTGTCATGTTACGTTATGTCCGGACATCGTACATGGATGGAGTCGTTTCTTTTATAAAGAGAACTAAAAACGTAACACTTACGGGAGGCACGAAAGATCCAATTTTTATTTTATTTATTTAGTGTTGTTAGTACTTATGTTTGTTGAATATTAATTAAAAGCAAAAGTTGTCGTTTCAACAATAAATCATGTTAGCACTTTGCTGATCCGTCGAAATTGAAATGGATAAAAATCAATCAGCCGTGTGCAGCTACAACAAAAATTCCTTTAAAAGGAATAGGGCGGACAAATGAAAAATTGTCAAGAGAAATGAAAGATTGAGTAAGTCAAGTTCACAATTAAAAACAGGGAAAATATGACACAACATCGATTTCCAATGGGGGAATAACACAAAACGTATAAACAAAGTTAAAAGAGTCATTGAAGAGATTCATCAGGATTGTCTATATACATTATTACTAGAGTTCTCATAACAAATCCAGGTACTCACAATTAGTAGTGACGTTTCGCAACCTTACTGGCTGGTTGCTTCTTCTTGACTGAGCTGTATCCAATGCTAGCACTTGCTGTCTTAGCTGTAGTGTTGCCAGTTGATTTTTCTTGGAACTCTTGAAATTCATTTTAACAACGACGTATTTCACTTTCAAAGGGCAAATATACAAGCAACTTTTTGGAGCAGCGATGGGAAGCCCCGTGTCTCCAATAGTGGCCAATTTCTTTATGGAATTTCTTGAACAATCAGCCATTGCCACGCTCCCATTAAATGCCAGCCTAGCCTTTGGAAACGATACGTAGATGACATTTTGGAGATCATCCATAAATGAAGTGCAGACAAGCTCACAGACCATCTAAATCAGGTTGATAGCACAGGAAATATAAAGTTCACTTATGAAACAGAGGAAGGGGGAAGATTCCATTTTTAGATACTCTTATCATAAGAAAAGCAGATGGATCGGTCAAACTGTTGGTGTACAGAAAGAAAACACACACCGATCAATACCTCAATTTTCAATCCCATCACCCACTTCATCATAAGCTAGGGGTCATCAGAATCCTTTTGGACAGAGCAGATCGCATTGTTACCGAGCAAGAAGACAGAGATAAAGAGGAGGAACACATCAAGCAGGCACTCAGCAAATGTGGTTATCCAGACTGGTCGTTTGAGAGAGTCAAACAGCAGCGCACCAACAAAACCGTTAAGTCCAAACCTAAGAAGAACTCGGACGATACAAAATCTCGGGGTATGGTAGTTATACCATATGTGCAGGGTGTCTCAGAGAAAGTTCAGCGGATTCTGAAGAAACACAGTGTCTCTGCAGCAGTGAAGCCACACACCACACTGAGGAACATGTTAGTTCACCCTAAAGATAAAAGGGACATAAGTGAAACATCAGGGTGTGTGTATGAAATTCCTTGTCGCAACTGCACCCACACTTATGTTGGGGAAACAGGAAGACAGTTTGGAACAAGAATGAAAGAACATCAGAAAGAATCAGATAAAATCAGCCAAAGGACGTGTACCAGAGCCGCTCGGTTATCATCGGTTTCAGAACAACACAAGTCTGCCATTTCAGATCACGTCGCAGAGCACAACCACATCATAGACTGGGAGGGGGCCAAAATTCTTCATCGAGAAAGTGATAAGTTCCCAAGATGGATAAGAGAGTCAATCTGGATCAGGAGGCGCAACGAGCAAGCTATGGACAATGAGGGGGCGCAGCTTATTTTCTCAGTCATGCTTACAATCAGCTTATCCAAGAAAAATCAACTGGCAACACTACAGCTAAGACAGCAAGTGCTAGCATTGGATACAGCTCAGTCAAGAAGAAGCAACCAGCCAGTAAGGCACAGGGGTTGATGTACATAGACCGCTTGATCACTTGTTCAAAAAAGTTCAAAAAAAGATAACTAAGTCGAAGCCAACCAATTTGCATGTACTATATGAACGATAATTGTACAAGGATTACTTGGCGACTTCAAAATTTGAAGAAAAATTCGCCTTCGACTTAAAAAATCCGGTAAAACTTGAAAATTTATGCAAATTCAGCCCAAAATCCAAGATGGCGGCCGTAAAGTGTAAATTGTCAGAAGAAGAAAACTAAATCGAAGCCAAGCCATTAACATGTCTCACATGATAGGTAATTGCATACAGATTAATTGGGGACTTTAAAAAATGAAGAAAAAATTGGTCTTTGGTTTCAAAATGCACAAAATGGCAAAAATCCAAAATGGCGGATATACGAACAAATGATCAGGGCCAACACCTGTGAAGGTTGCGAAACGTCACTACTAATTGTGAGTACCTGGATTTGTTATGAGAACTCTAGTAATAAATTAATAAAGTTAAAAGAGTTTTTACCTTTATAAGTTTATACGTTTGTTATTCCCCCATTGGAGGTTGTGTCATATTTTCCTTGATTTTAATATTATCTATTGCTTATCCTTTGTTCTCTGCTCGTCAGTTGGAACAGATTTTCCCTGTTTTTATATTAACCCTTCACATCATAACAGAAGACGTTTTATGTTAACATTTTATATAAAACATTGTTATAAAACTTTTGTAGATAATAGTTATTTAAAACATTTTCGTAATCATACCTAGAGTTTTTTTATCATCAGATAGAAAGACTTCTGCTCATCTTCTCTGGTGAGACAACAGGGCTGGGGTATCTTTCCATATCAAAGTTTAAAAATCTGTCATATCAATGTCCTCAATATGTTGTTTTGATTCAACTTATGAGGGGAAAAGTTTGATTTTACAATATTTCGATATTATTTTTAACTTTGTAACTTTATTATGATTAACATAACTGTATTTCAAAGCGTCAAACTATATCATTATTTTGTCCCAACAAAAATAATCCAGGGAATAAAATATTCATTCATATGTTTATTTATTTTACTCAACCTGGGCCATTTCTACTGGTGCACATGCATTCTAATAATTTGTCTATAATACCTTATACAAGCACTACAGGGTGTCCCAGAAAAAATTACCGGGCAAATGAATTTGGACGTAAGTCGAAAAATAGACATCAGAATCCAAATATCTAAACATCAGCGCGTAGCCAATCTTATTCTGCATCTTATACGCCAATTTGACTGGAATCGGTTGACTGATCGCGAAGAAATGAGCGATTACATAACGTATGTATCAATTCACTTCATTCCAAGTTTGAAAGAAAGGTCATTCAACACAATGCGTGCGCACTAGTGGTTAAACTATCAATGGGCTTCATATTTTGTTCTATGAAATCCTTTTCGTTCTTTTTAAACAACCTGTTTCTTGCAAAACATTTAATTAGGTTTTGTTCAAATTTGAAAACCTGCACGGTTATGAAAATGAAAGCTTGCATGTAAGATGATGCTCAGTATTTGTAAATATCTTTTTTCGTAAATAAAATGTTGCATAAAGAATTACTACATAAAGAATTCCAGCTGGCTTAAAAATTTCTCACACACATTAATGTTTTCGGAATATTTCCAAGGAATTGTAATGCAAAGTTTAAATCTTTTAAAACTTTAACATTAATGTTGCGTGGTATCAAAAATCACACGTAAAGCTGTTAGCACTTGATCATTGTCAGTTTTGGCTCAAATGTTCTTTGTAAAGTATATTTGCACAACCTGCAGAATTAAAGTTGGAGAGCTTCCAATTGCAGAAATCACAGTTTTCTCGGACAAACTGTTATTCATCTTCAGTGAAAGCATGAATGACATAACACCGAGGGGTTTTAATAGATAATGTGGACTAAATTTAATAAGATACACAAACTTTAGGAAGTGGTGAGCGAGTATAAAAATAGCGCCTGTTTATCAAACTTGGAATGAACTGCATTGATGCACGCTTTATGCAATCGTTCATTTCTTCGGAACCAGTCAACCGAATCAAATAAAATTTTCGTATGTGATGTACAACAAAATAGGCTATGCGCTACATTTTAAATTTTTTGATTCTGATGTCTATTTCTCGACTTACGTTCAATTTTATTCACTCGGAAATTTTTTCTGGGACACCCTGTATTTGTCACAAGGTTTGAAAAGTAAATAGCCTATGTACACACTGAACACAATGCACATACAAGCTGTATTTAAGTACATGCCGAAGCTATCAGTATAAAATGATATATATGACCTTCACGATGCTATTAATTTAGCCCAAAGATTAGGAAAACTAGCAAAACTGGTGAACTGGTACTGTTCAAATAAAAACATCTGCAAATCTTGCTGCAATTTCCAAATAGTATTTCTATTACTAAAATAATTATTTTTGTTATTTCTTTTAGTACAAACACATTACTGCCTATGATGACTTTATCGTATTACTTACATATCAAAATCAAGTAATAATTACAAAACTCGCCGTAAACTATCACCGCTGTGGGTGTTTGGGATATAACCGGCACGAATATTTTCTCAACACTGCGGCATGTGAGAAAGTAGGTCAGAGAATACAGGGCGGGTGCGGCACGCCGCACCTGCCCAAAATGGGTGGTTGTATCCAAATGAGCAGGGCTTAAATTTGCTGTGAGCAATTGCAACAATTTTTTTTTTCAATTAAGACGTGTAAAGTTTGCTCTCTCCAATGATATTTTTATTTATATTGTTATTCAGATTCCTTGCCGATCTATAGATACACAGCCCCTTAACATGGGCGTCAATCGCGGAGGGGCGGGGGGGGGGGCACTTTCGACACAATGACCCATTCTTTGTTCTTTTCAGCCACTTTTTAAAACAATTTTGGCCGGGTGTCCCCACATTTCAAGCGGGATTGACGCCCATGCCCCTCAAACATGAGTTTACGTCTTCTTTTTTTTACCCGGCCTGTAGGAGCTTTTAGGAACTAATTTTTTTTTCGATTTTATGCTGAAATTACTCGAAATAATCCTGGTCGATTCGAATCTGCCACTATGAAATCCATGCACCTGTATTTCAAAGTTACTCTCAACCTGAGAAAGGACACACTACTATAGTGCAACAACATGATATGAATGATATGACCTTAATCTCCCATTCTCCCAAGGGATTTACTTATTTAGATAACCACATTTGAAATTCACACTCCCTGTGTTGAAGATTATTGATATATCTTCCATAAGGGGTGCATGGATTTCAACTGGAATAGCCCATAAAGAGACTATAGAGAAAATCCCCGTCGGAGTGTTTGATATAGTTCTAGGAATCAAAATGGTCATATATTTTCCAAAAACAACAATAAATAATATGCAAATATTTATTTTATTCCACTTTCAGAAAATTCTTTATACCACCGCTACTGGATCCCAGTAGAGTCAAAATCACCCATCCAGACTTCTTCCGTTATATTTTTACTCATTTTATGGACCTGAAAGGTTACAGACCCACCACCGGTAAGAAAGGTTCCTCTTTGGGCCTATAATAATAAAATAGCGACGTTTTCACTTATTTTTGTTGGACCTGAGAGCACATCAGACATATCGAATTACATTTTCAATTTGGAAACTTGCGATATAATACACATTTTATTGCAAATATTACACTTTGATATTTTTGAAATTTTACAGTTTTTGAATTAAATTGTATAAGTCTAATGATATTTACTTAAAATGTATGTACCTTGGATGAAATGCCGTTCACCAAAATGTTGGTTACTCCTTCATGTAATTATACACGAAATCTATACACACACACCCTATACATATCACATAAGACCCATACAAATTCGACTATACACGAAATGTACGCACACGAATTTTATATAATTATACAATTAGACTATACACGAAATGTACGTACACGAATTTTATATATATAATTAGACTATACACGAAATGTACGTACAAAAGTAATCTACATTAATCAACATTATTCTCAAACTTGTTCCAATGTTCCATGTTCCAAAAGTCCAATAGATCTTTACACACATGATACAACATAATATAGACCATTACTTGTAAACTTGTTCCAATGTTCCACGTTCCAAAATTCCAATAATACTTTATATACATGAAACAACATATATAGACCATTACTCTCAAACTTGTTCCAACGTTCCACGTTCCAAAAGTTCAAGAGATCTTTATACACATGATACAACATATATACCATTACTCTCAAACCTGTTCCAAAGTTCCACGTTCCAAAAGTCCAATAGATCTTTATGCACATGATACAACATAGACCATTACTTTTAAACTTGTTCCAATGTTCCACGTTCCAAAATTCCAATAATACTTTATATACATGAAACAACATATATAGACCATTACTCTCAAACCTGTTCCAATGTTCCACGTTCCAAAAGTCCAATAGATCTTTATACACATGATACAACATTATATAGACCATTACGTTTAAACTTGTTCCAATGTTCCACGTTCCAAAATTTCAATATTACTTTATATACATGAAACAACACATATAGACCATTACTCTCAAACGTGTTCCAATGTTCCACGTTCCAAAATTTCAATATTACTTTATATATATGAAACAACATATATAGACCATTACTCTCAAACCTGTTCCAATGTTCCAGGTTCCAAAATTTCAATATTACTTTATACAAATGATATAACATACATAGACCATTACTTTTAAACCTGTTCCAATGTTCCAGGTTCCAAAATTTCAATATTACTTTATACACATGATATAACATACATAGACCATTGCTTTTAAACTTGTTCCAATGTTCCAGGTTCCAAAAGTCCAATAGATCTTAATACACATGATACAACATATATAGACCATTACTTTTAAACTTGTTCCAATGTTCCACGTTCCAAAATTTCAATATTACTTTATATATAAGAAACAACATAATATAGACCATTACTCTCAAACTTGTTCCAATGTTCCACGTTCCAAAATTTCAATATCAATTTATATATATACATATATATATATATGAAACAACATATATAGACCATTACTCTCAAACTTGTTCCAATGTTCCACGTTCCAAAATTTCAATATTACTTTACATATATATGAAACAACATATATAGACCATTACTCTCAAACTTGTTCCAATGTTCCACGTTCCAAAATTGCAATATTACTTTATATACATGAAACAACATATAGACCAATACTCTCAAACTTGTTCCAATGTTCCACGTTCCAAAATTTCAATATTCCTTTATATACATGAAACAACACATATAGACCATAAAGATCCGAATTGATGCTATTTGGTGCATCACTTTCACTTGTTTACTCATTCACAGGGGGTTGGTTGTCTGAGGAGTGATGTCCTTTTACGGGCTGCGCAACATGATTGCCACCCCTGGCTCATCAGATAGAAGACACCTCTCCCCACATCTGTAACCCACGTTTTTTTCCAAGCTGTCCCCATAATACCTTTTCCGTGACATTAAAAAATATTAAGATTCAAAGGGGGATGTATCGGAGTCACCGAGCTTTGGCCCAAAATTTTAAATCGTCCCACTGATTTACTAGGCCTACTAAAAGAATATTACCGGGACAAATGCGCGAAGCGCGCGAAGAATTGCAATTTCAATGCTAAAATGAACACAATTGAGAACAATTGTGCCAAAGGAAGATGTATAGGCCTTTTACAATATTTTGGTTAATTTAGTCCCGGTATTTTGATCCAGCTCAGAGTTTTATGCTTATTCCAGGCATCAGAGGAGTTGCCTACAGCACTCCTATTTATGATTTACATAATAGAAAGGATGGAATTATGACTCCCCTTTTTGAGATTCGTGATTGTGTTCAAGTTTGTATTTTTAGGGATCGCCAGGGGGTTGCCGCACCCCAAACCCCCAGGCGACGACCCTGTGGGGGAGGTCATTTGATATTGTGTTCCCACATTCAACAAATGTGAAGGGGACATGAGCCCACTCCCTCGGGATTTGACGCCGCGCCCATGGTGTAGGTCATATGGTCTAGAAAATTCAGAATTCCGCCTCTCGAAAAGGGCTCACAATCCTTAAGGGGCGCTGAATGCATCTAGGGCGACACGTTCCCAATTTGACTTCCATGCAACGCTAATGGCACGGTACTATACTATATGTTTTTTGTTACCCTCTGACGAATTCGGCTTTGAAAAAACTACCTTTCATTAGGATTACTTTTTAAATTCGCAAGAGGCGCGGAAATATTTTTGCCGCTTGCATCATGGAAGGGGCTCCCTTAGCTTTAATGATCAAAGCAAAATAATGAGTTCTGTTGAAATTCGCGCGAAGCGCGCAAAAATTTAGATATTTACAGCTTGAAGGGCTCAAAATCCATCGAGGGGCACTGTATCTGATCTTGCGTTCATTCGGTTTTTCTGACCCTCTGAATTTTGCCGGCAAAAAACAATCTTTCATTATAATGATTAGTTTTGTTGAAATTTAGATTTTACTGCTTGGACCAGACGCGGGCTAAAACCCATTAAAGAGGCGCTGAATCCAACGCAGGGCTGCAAGTTCTCCGTTGTCTCCCTTAGTTAAGGAATGGTCATGACGTTGATTTTCCTCTCGTTCTCCCCTCTTCTCTCACATGTCTCAGTGCTAGTTGAAAGCCAGTGGCGTAGCTATGGTTCGTTGTGGCACCCAGGGCTAAGGATACATAATGGCGCCATCCCCAATCCTTGAAACAAGTGCTCGCGGAGCGCGCGAAAATTTGCACCAATAGTACCTATTACTCATTAATTTTGGTTATATAATGAAATTGAATATCGTAAATTGATTTTCAAATAAATTTGTGCTGAAATACGCGCGAAGCGCGCGAACATTTTGACTTTAATTGCTAGGAGGGGCGCAGAATCGATGTTGAATTGGTCAATTCGGCGCCCTCAAGGGTGGCGCCCAGGGAACGTGCCCCACTCTGCCCCCGTCGTTACACCACTGTTGAAAACCACCATATATATATATATGCGGTTTTCTCTCCTTCATCTGCTTCATGGTTATAAGCCATCTTCCTTGTATGTGCTGCCCCATAAGCCACCTTACTTTTATGGGTCACAGTGTAGGCCCATAGTTACACTGCGTGATATACCGTTTTCCGCTCCCTCTTTTCTCCGAGTTACGAATCACGACGCGATGTGACGCCATTGATATGTGACTGACAAGCGTTTTTTTCTCCTCCTCCCTGTACTTTTGTCCTGGTTACAAGTCGCCCTCATTGTATGTGCCGCCTCATAAGCCGCCCTCCTCCACCTATATTTATAACGCCTGTTGTACGTTCCGCTGCCCCCTCTTTCTCTTGGTTACAAGCCAACATGTGCGGCCCTACAAATAGGTGGCTGACAAGCGTTTTTATCTCCATTTTACTTTTTTCCTTGTTACAAGCCACCTTCCTTGTATGTGCCGCCCCAAAATCCCCCATACCTCTGTGGGCTTCCCCACTAGCCACCTTTCTTGTAGTGCAGGCCCATAGTTTTATAGTCAAAAAGTGTGATCTACCTTTTCGCCCCCTATTTTCCCTGGTTACAAGTCACGATGTGCCGCCCTATATATGACCAACAAGCGTTTTTCTCTCCTTCCTCCCTCTACTTTTGTCCTGGTTACAAGTCGCCCTCCTTGTATGTGCCGCCTCACAAGCCGCCCTCCTCCACCTATACTGCCCTCCCATGACAAAAGGAAGTATGGGACAATTTTTTCAAAATGCCTTTTTTGGCTTAAATTAACTGTTTATACCACTATCTTTTTGTTTGATAAAAGTTTGGCTAAGTTATATCTTCAAAAAGTAGGTAAATTGCGAAAAGAATACTTGCTTCCTCAGATTTGTACACACAAAATGCAGGGCATTTGGCGAAAAACCACCACAAAAGGAAGTATGGGACATACAATTGGAAAATTGTGTTGATTTTATGTAAATAATTAATCATTGTTTTAAGTAAATTGATACTAGTTGATAAGGTACACTGGTTTAACATACCAGAACACCATATAGTACGAATATTATGTAAAATATTTAATGAATCAAGGCAAATCGTGTTTTTGCGCCATATCTCAATAACATCAATTTGTCCCATACTTCCTTTTGTCATGGGAGGGTAGTATATTTATAACGCATGTGGTATGTTTCTGCCCCCCCTCTTTCTCTTAGTTACAAGCCAACATGTGCGGCCCTACAAATAGCAAATAGGTGGCTGACAAGCGTTTTCTCTCCATTTTACTTTTTTCCTGTTACAAACCACCTTCCTTGTATGTGCCGCCCCAAAATCCCCCATACTTCTGTGTGGTTCCCCACTAGCCACCCTCCTTGTAGTGCAGGCCCATATAGTCAGAAATTGTGAGCTAACTTTTCACCCCCTCTTTTCCCCTAGTTACAAGTCACGACGTGCCGCCCTATAGATGTCCAACAAGCGTTTTTCTCTCCTCCCCCCCCTCTACTTTTGTCCTGGTTACAAACCGCCTTCCTTGTATGTGTCGCCCGTCACAAGCCGCCTACCCTTGTGATAGGTCACCCTGTAGGCATAGACTTGTTGTGCATTTCCACTCCCTCTTTTATCTTTGTTACAAGTTGACCGTCTTCACAAGCCACCGCTCACTCTGTATGTGTCGCCCCATGAGCCGCACTCTTTGTATGTGCCACCCTGTAGACCCCCTATTATTGCCTGATTACACGTCACCCTACTCAAATGTGCCGCCCTTATAGGTGATAAGCGTGATTTTCTTTCTTCTTTCTGTTTTTTTCTTTCCTTCTTTTTCCTTTTCTCTTTTTTTTTCTTTTTTTCTTTTCTTTTCTTCTTCTTTTTTGCCGCCCTTTTTTACTCCCGTGGGGCTGGCGCCCCAAAGGCCCCCCTCAAATACGGGCATGGGCAACTGACCCGCTGGGCTGGTCATGTGACACTTTGAGACGGCTAGGGATCGTCTTGATGGCCCGGTCCCATGCGTAAGATAAGTTGTGTTCTTGTTAAGCGACGGCTGCTCTACTCTCTCCCAGATGGCTTCCTTGGTGCCTCTCCTATGCCACTGTTCCTCCTTATCGAGAATCACTGCGTCCTCGGTGTCAATATTATGACCAGTGTCTTTAAGGTGAAGGTACACGGCGGAGTTCTGAGCCTCGTTTGTACTTGGCATCCTATGTCGATTGAGTCTTGCTTTCAAGGCTTGTTTTGTTTCGCCAATATAGGCAGCAGAACAATCAGCGTCACCGCACACCAATCCATACACTAAGTTTGAGCGTTTTTCTTTTGATTGTTTTTCCTTTACTTGAATGAACGAGCTTGCCACGTAGGGTGTTATGTGTCTTAAATGACGAGGAAATCCCAAAAGCTTTGAAATGTTTCTTTACACGTTCTGACAGTCCAGCTATATATGGGATTGTGACGCGAGCTTTGATGGGTTGACCGCCACCATCAGACTGTTTTTGGTCATTTCTGCTCTTGTTGGCCTTCAGAAAAGCCCAGTTCGGATAACCGCAGTTCTTCAGCGATTCTTTGATGTGGTATTTCTCCTCTGGGATAAGTTCGTTCTCGCTTCTTAAGATGGTATGACATAGAACATTCCTTAACCATGTGACTTGAGGATGATTGGAAGTGACCTCCACTTGAGATGAGTCTGGATGCACACAAATTGCAAGATAAAATAAGAAAAATCAAAAGTGCTAAAGAGACGTAATTATGTGTGGTTATACCAGAAATAGTATACTGCCTGTATTCAAATGAATGGTCTTAGCAAACTAATTATCAGAATGGTATTTTGATGGGAAGGAATCCCATACATCTTCTCTGCGCTCTATATGTGCGATGAAGTAACCATCTACGGGTTTGGATATGACCCACGTTTCACAATACACTACTACGATAATCAATTTTTAAACGTTTCCGATTCACCAACATGTTATCATGATATTAATAATGAAAAGAAACTATGGAACAAACTTCACTCCGAAGGTGTTATAAGAGTGTTCAAAAGAGATTTTTGAAATGACATGACGCTGATTCGTACCAAATGGTTTGATTTTGAGTTGATTTGTTTTAAATAACAGATGCATTTGTACATTGCATTTAAATTAATAAACACCAAAAATAAAAATTTCGCACTTAATATGTAACCCGTCCTACACCAGAACCTGATCTTGTTACAATAAGTCAGTAGCGAAGCCAGTGGGGGTAAAGGGGGCAGAGTGCCCCCTGACAAAAAAATGAAAGAAAAAGTGCCCTCTGACAAAAAATGAATGAGAAAATCTGGAGGGCAAAGGAAAAGAAAAGGGGCAAGGAGCGCCCTTTTCCACCAAAATTCACCCCGATCATGACCTAAATATTGTAAATATAAAAATTGTGGGCGCTGCGCGCGCACATTGTCACCATAAAGCCCTTTTCACCCCAATCATGTGCGAAAATAATGCAAAATACAAATATTTTGCGCGCTACACGCGCAAATCATCCCAATACAGCCTCTCTAAAATGTATTGTATGATGCAACTGCAATTTTGTTTCGTCTGTGCCCCCGAAATTGTATTTTGCCCCTCCTGACCAAGAAAGCTGCCTACGCCCCTGCAATAAGTTGATTGATAATAATAAGGTCGTGTGCAGAATCTTGTTATCTCCAATTTGATACCAAATTTGCTACCAAACACGGTAGATTGTTACAAAAAATAATACATAGAAAGTTGTTCTATATTCAAAAGTTGCAATCAAAACGATGTACTCGGTCGAAATTGCTAAGCGTGATCAATCTTGCTTACCTGCCGACTAGACTTGATCCACCAGTCGTTCAACTGCTTACGCACGGTCATCGGGTTGTGCTTGCAGGTGAGGACTGGTAACGATTGCGTTCGAAAATTGGAGCATTTGTGAACTCATGAATAATTAATTAGTTCTTATCACGTGGTCACGGCATCTCCTTTTGAGGTATGTAATAATTCACTATGAATGAACTCATTGTTTACTACAATTAGGCATATCACCTCAAAAAATAATCACAGCAGAAACACGTTATTTAATGTTCCTACATTATTGAGCTTTATTAAAGCATCAAAAAGCAAAAAACAGAATTGAAATCGGTCAATGCATTGTGATGTAGTGTCAATTTAAAGATGCTCGTAGATGGAATGAAATCCTGCCACAAATGGCTGTAATGACAAAATTGGCATATTTCGAGATTTTGAAGGTATATTTGGACGCTTGCTTGAAAAAGCAGCGCTAATTTAAATATCACATGTTAAATGCCTATCTTTCCTGACTTCGTTACAGAAAACAAAATTTAAAAATCTATCATTGAATAATTATAATAAATTAACCAAATATACTATTTTAGCAATTTCGGCCAATCTGCAGACAAATTAAATCTCAAAAAATTACTAAGTTCAGGTAATTAATATGCAAAATTGATGCCAATAGAAAAACGTATATGATATAAAGGTGCGGTTTTTTTTGCACACATATGTATACAAAGTTCTTTCAATTGATAACAAAAAATACACAAAAAGTAATTAATTATGCAAATTAGGTAATTACAGCTAATTATGTATTTATGATATTATTATGCAAATTAGGCATGAGTAATTTTAGAGATTTTTTTCAATATTTAATGAACGTCTGTTCATTCATCATAATTTTAAAGTATGATCCTGTTATGAGGTTGAATAAATGAACTGCAGTTAATTATTTAAAAACAATACAAAAAATAAAAAGTTTGACATTTTGACGGTGTCTGGAATATAATTTTCATTTTGACTGTAAACATGGTATGTGTCACCATTACTCAAAGCCAAGTCCGAAAGGTAAAAATAAAAATTCAGTTGCAATGAGACTTTAAATTAACATTTTGTCATCTGGATTAACATGGGTGGACAATCGGGAAAAAGGAAGAGCCATTTTACTGTACCGCGTATACAAATATAGTATGGCCTTGGACACACACAATGGCTTAGAGGTATTGTGGTTTGGAAAATTACTCCCTAAAAATATCATTGATTAATGTTTTGCTTCAACTGGTTCTAGGGAAGTGTTTCATTCGTTGTCGACGGAATTAATTACATGCTAAGAAAGATTAGTATTTCAGCTAAATGGGGTAGTTCCTTTACTTCAATAGGCCTATATTTACTGATTTATGAGCGATCTTCAAAAATCCATAAAACAGGCAGTAGCTCTTAAACAAAACAATTTTTTAATTTTGGGGGACCTGATGTTAGCCTCGGAAAGGCTTCACACACCATATATTAAAAATTCAAACATTTTGGACAAATGAAGCACATGAAGAAATTCATTTATCGACATGGATGTTTTCTAAAAATGGCCAAATTTGAAGCGCGCCCTTTTCAATTCACTGTTATGCTTGCATGCACAGTGTAGCAGAATTATTGTGCAGCCACTGTGACATACCTACTACAATCATGACATTTGACATGAAATTATAAATAAATAAACAAATTTGTAATGCCTGAATATTTATTCATTTTAATTTCACACATCATTTTCCAGCCCGTTTTCCAGGCATTTTGAGTTGTCACTCGTCTCCCCATGCTCTAGCGTAGTTATTTGACTTGCAAAATGTGCATTGCTTTTCTTTTTTTTTTTCCTTCATCATTTAATAGTAAATATGCACGTGGGAAATTGAAAAGAAATTATATTGATTGTAATACAATATTTCACTTTTTTTTTCTGTTTATTCTATTGACTTGATTCACATGTATTTTGTTTCTATGACCAGTGTGTTTGTTTAGAAATTTGAGCTTGGATTTAGCCTGCAAGCTTACAGAGAGGCATATACGCCGTAGAGCAACAGCATGAGTGGGCATATCTTGCTTTTATATTAGGGGCTACCTTTTATTCCAAAAGGGAAATGACTTATGTTGTCAATAAAAAAAAGCAAGAAACAATAAAGTAAGAAAGTAAGAAACATAATAAAACAAAAGGCATAAAATAACCGAGAAAAACATAAGTAATTGCAAGTATAGCAAAAGAAGTCTCATCCCACATCAATTTCGCCCAAATTAATGACACTTAACAAAATCCATAACCCATAAGCCCACCGGCAAAGCCCATTCCCTAAAATAAAGTTGTTATTTTATAAAGTTACCATCGAGGAATGTTTTATATTCATGCATGGTGGCTTCCTTCACAGAGTTGTTCACATTCTTGAGACTTTCCAAAGTTTATCTGGCTTGAAGATTAACCTAGATAAATCTGAGTTACTCCCTTTAGGTTTATATAGGGATTACCCTCCTAATCTAACCAATGATGATTTACATTTTACTACCAATATTGTTCGTCTCTATTGGGTGTATTTTTTTAGTTATGATCTGAGCAATATTTTTTGAATTAAATTTCATTCCAAAACTTAAAAAGTTCAAGGAAATCTTATGAATTTGGTCGATGAGAGATTTGAGTCAAATTGGTAAAATTACAATTGTTAAATCCGGGGGTCTTTCTCAATTATTTTTTGGTTTGTTTTCTGTCTTACCTAAACCACCTAATAATTTTTGAAGGAGGTGGACTCGATACTTTTTAGATTCATTTGGGCAGGAAAACCAGATAAGCTCTGTAAAAAATCCATAATTGGGGGCTATGAGAAAGGGGGCTTCAAGGTGGTTCACATCCCCTCAGTTATTAATGGACTAAAAGTGGCTTGGGTTAAACGTCTCTTGGATGTGAACAACAATGGTAAATGGATTTTTTTTATTTGTTTTATATGTAACAAGTTGGTGGTAATCTTTGTAGGAATGTAACACTAAACCAGAGGATGTAATGTATTAAACTAATTAAGAATTAGTTTATTGGTGACATTATCAATGCTCGGTGTATAATTACTTATGATTCTCCTTCAAGTCATGTTAGACATTTAGATTCTCCTTCAAGTCATTTTAGTCTGGCATGAGAAAGGTATTAAATTTATTTCGTTTTAAATGAAGATGGTGGTTTTCTTCCCCTTGATAGCTTGAAGACCAAGTGTACTTTACAAAGTAACTTTTTGGAATATTTTACTTTAATCTACCCCATACCAAATGCGTGGATCAGAAGTGTCGAGAGAGTGGGGACTTGGGAACTTTTAAGAATGATCATGATGATAAGCTTGTCCTTATCTGTTCCTCTAAGACGGTCTGCAAATTGGTTTACAAACTTTGCGCTGACAGATGATATGGAATTAAATTGGAACGATATTTACAGGATTCCCTTGTCTTACTCCCTATCAACCAAACTTATGTATTTTCAATTCAAAATTATGCATAAAATTATAGGTATAAATGAAAATCTGTTTAAATATGGTTATGTTGATTCAAATCTTTGTACATTTTGTAATAAGGAAATAGAAAATATCCCACATTTAATTTGGCAACGTGGTACTTCGGCTCAATTTTGAAAAGGTTCAAGATAATATCTTTAGTCTTACCATGAAAAATGTTCTGCTGAGCATATAAGATGTTCATTATTGTCATTATAATTTTGTTGTTCTTCCGGGGAAAAAAAGTTTATTTATAATGCAAGATGTAATAAAATAAGCTGGACATACAAGATTTTAAATGTATGCTTAATAATGTAGAAAAAAAAAAAAAACACATTGCAAACAATAAAGGTAAAGTGTATGAATGGAATAAAAGATGGAACTCTATAAATATGTAATAAATGTGCAATATTATTCACTTGTTTTGTTTATCCTTTTTTGGCTAAAAAACTATGTATCATGTTTGTTAAACAAATGCACACGGCACCTTGTGTGCTCTGTGGAAAGATAAATTTAAAACACTGTTGTTTTTTAAATTAATTTTTGCTCGCCAAAAATTAATTTCAGCTCGCCAAAATTAATTTTGGCATGGATAAATTCTGGCCAATGAGAATTCATCTTACAAGTTAAGTTGATCAACAGTTGTGTCTATAAGATGAGTTCTGATTGGATTGAATATATCCTCGCCAAAATTAATTTTGGCTCACCAAAATTAATCTGACCTGGCCATTAGAGTCATAAGTAGCTCAATTTTGGCTCGCCAATATTAATTTCACCGATGTAATATCGTTACGCCCATGCCTAATGTTTTATAATATGGCACAGCACTACAGCGGCCATTGATTGTAGTGTTGTGCCGTATCTTATAACATGTTCAATTAGGCATGGGCGTAGCGATATAAAAACATCGCCAAATTAAAGCCATATTATAACATTATCATACAAAATAGATTAGCATTTCTTTGCCATAAAATGTTAGTTTTACTGAAAGATATACCCCTTTTATTTTTGAGCCGAACAACTACGGCAAAGCAAATAAAATTGGAATTTACTACCAGCGCGTATGTCGCCAATACGTACCACTCCTTCGGTCATGTTATGGTACGACCCTTTGTTGTGTAGATCACCGTCCCGCACGCCGTGTACGTACTGTGTGTTATGAACATCGTGTATGCGTTCGACTAATAATTCCATCGTAATAATAAGACGCCGGTTCCGGCGCTTTATTCAAAATCTCGGCTGCAGCACCTGGAGTCTTGATTTTTGCAGGGTATATTGGTTTAATAAAGTACAATATAATCTTGTAAAAAATGAGTTGGTTTATTGCAAGTAGGTGGTCCATGGTTGAGAAACCTTCTCTAAAACCTGCCTGCTCTCGTGGTTGATGTTCATCCAATTCTTTCTTTAGTCTATTTTGAAGAATTTGTACAGATGTGAGAGAAGACTAATGGGTCTGTAATTCTTGATGTCTGCTTTGTCTCCATTCTTGTGAAGAAGAATGATTTTTCCTTCCTTCCAAGATTGTGGGATGCATTTTTTGATGATGATTTGGTTAAACAGTTTTGCTAGATGGGTCGTCGTCCAGAGAGCTTATTGTCAGATTTATTAGGCGCTCTTGACGCGATTTTTTCCCATAATTAGGCGTTCATTTTTTTAAGCGCTCTTTGACACAGAGATTTTCTCATAAATTAAGTGTCATTTTTTAGGTGCTCTTGACACGAGATTTCCCATAAATTAGGTGTCATGTCGTTAAGAGAGCTCTTATTATTATCACTTAGCTAGCTTTTACGGCATAATCCTGTAACTTGGACCCTGTTTTTGCCAGTGGCTTTTGACATGAGATTTTCCGTATGTAATATTTTGGTGTGGCTAAAAAAGCACTCGTTTTTCAGCAAAGTTGGTGCTTTTTTGATGCTGGCTTAAAAATTTGACGCCTTTGAAAATAAAAAGAAATCGAATTAGGAATGTTGCGCTTTTGAAAAAGCTTGAAATAAAATGGATCGAAATTTATCATCTTCGTCGCTTCGGGAATTGAATTCCTTCAGTATTGCAAATGGAACGCGGGTAGCATTTCAGGGACTTTGTGGAGTTCATTTTAAATTTTGGACTTTTGGTTTTTTTGAATACAAAGACAATGTTAGAATGAGATGTTTGATAATACATATATAAACCCCCTTTCAAAACCCATATGGTCATTCTCCGCTTAACAGAGGGTACGACAACAATGTTAGAATGAGATTACCACTAGTAATATAATACAAAATAAAGCAAACAGGTATGTATAATGTTGATAAGCATTCTGCCATGTAATATAAACCACACACTTTCCTTTATTAAACCCATTTTTTGTTCAAAAGTCATTCTCTAGCAATGGGATCAAGTTCTTGATCTCCTTTCAGAGCCGCCACTCCCCCCCACCCCACCCCCCACGGGCTACGCCTAGGGAACTGAAACGCAGAGCGAAATAAAATGGTGTGAGAGGATATTCCACAATGACGAAGCCCCAGCTCGAAGGATTGCTGGCTAACCCCATTGCTCTTGAGAACACGACAGTCAATAGACTGAGAACACTCGCAAGAGACAGGGGCATTCGAGGGTACTCTCGTCTAAATAGAGACGCTCTCATTCGCTCGCTAGATCCTCCACCCGACGAGCTTGTATATTACGCAGTAGAGATGGAAATTAAACTCAAAAGAGAACGTGCTCAATTCACGCAGGCTGACGCGGAAAGATTTGAAAGAGAGCTGACAAATCTAACGGATACGAGCAATGAGATCGTTCAGGAGCTTATTCGGTTATTGGATATGGTGGATTGGTTCGCGCATAGGGAATCGCTGGAGCCCCGCGTGAGAATTGTTTCGATTACCCGAGATGACGGCACCGTTGAAAATTTTGACTGGGACCTTGCTCAAGGGACTGACGCACCGCAAGTTTTTTCGCATTGGACGGACTCCGCGGAGTGGAACTCGCCGGAATTTCGACCGAACAGGTGCATGGCAACTGCGTTTCTTCAAAAGTTCAAACTCATTTTGAACAGGCGCAGGGTAAAACCGAATCCGCTGCTTACCTACGAGGGCCTATGGAAACTAGCTAAACCCAACCATCCCATCCCCGGACCCGACAAAGAGTGGAAACTGTCGTGGAGCCAGGCCAAAGTTTGGTTGGAAAAGTGGAGAATTCCTGGTCTTGCCATTGACATCAAAGGGAAAGTTCGATGCAGGTACGAACCACCTCGGGTATACGCGAACATCAACTTTGCTTAATTCTATATCCTCATCCACATAAACCACGCTTGGCCCGTGAACAAGAACATTCGCCCGCGGAATTCTGAAGAAATTTCTGACAAATGGCCCAGACCCAACGAAAAACAACAAAAACTATACTTTGTCGATTCTGTGGAGGAAATTTTGAATCTTGAAGCGGTCGAGGTTGAAAAAGGCGAGACCGCCAAATGGACCACCGATATTGTTGCAGTCACGAGCGAAGAACCGAAGAAGATTTTATCTGAACCTGGAAGTCTTACCTGCAGAAACGGGGTGGTGGACGGGTTTTCTATCCAACATCCAAAAGACCCTCGTGCGGAAATCCGAGTGAAACGAGCTCTATCTGGAAACATCGTCGGCGATCAACCGGATGACAGAAAAGCTTGGTCCGAGGAGCGTCACGAAAATGTTTTGAAGTGGATCAAAAAGCTGTCCGACGAAGTGACTCCTCGCTCGGGACTCTCTCATTACAGTGAAGATGTTGTGAAGCTGTTCGATCGATTTAGGAGAGGCCCAAGATGCGGTATTTTGCGCGCGCTACCGGATGGCAGTGTGCTGGCAATCGACGTGGCCCGAGCCTACACTCACTTCATTCGAAACATTAAACAAATTCCGATATTTTCGAAGTTTGATCGTCTGAGAAAATGCCCGAGAGGGATATTTCTGACGAGACATTCTACTTGGTGAAAGTTCGAAAAACGGACAAGATTCTTTTTCCACAGCGCGAAGATCTTGTTCCCGGTTCTGTTTTGCGCTACGCCCGAGAATGCGGTATCGAGTTCGAGATCTTGGGACAGCTCGTTCCCCATCGGATTCTTAAGGTTAACCCAGCGAGCGTTATTGACAAAATGTACGAGTCCGACCTTCAAGACGAAGACAAAAATACGTCGCTAACCTAGTGTATGGGCTTGCCGCGAGGAAAACAACAAAGCTGCTTTTGGTCAGCTGTTCCAAGATGTCGACGAAGCGAAAGCTTACGGCAATGGGCAGCTGAAACTCAAACTCGCTCCAGATCTTTATCTCGCGATCGATGCGGTAATTCGAGAGCTATCGGAGGGCTATCGACCCGTTGCGGCGCTGAGTTTGAATAGAATGCGAATGTATCTTCACAAAATGGTGTCCGCGCTTGGAGCCACCGCAATTGGCGTGCGAGTTGACGGTGTGTTTACCAATAATGACGAAAAAAGAAGCTAGATGGGCGCTTTCTGGCTTTACCTTCGGAAAAAAAATTGGGCAACTGAGATTCGTTGAAGATTCGAGACTGCCAGAGGGAAAACTTGAGACAAGACGAGTCCACCCTGGGAGGGCGGAGCCCCTCAGCAAGAGCGAATATGAATGAGGAAAGTGTTTGACGACGAAGAAGCCAAGCGAATAATTGAACGGCTGCCCGAAAGCACAGTTTTTTGTGAGGACGACGACGGAAACGAAAACGATATTCCAACGACCCGTACTCCCAAACCTCTATTGGTTACAGGCAAGTACCCGGGAAGCGGCAAAAGCAGACTAGCCTTGCATTGGGGAAACAAGAGGAGGGACATGCTTGTTGTGTGTCCTACAAATGTTCTTGTGGCTACACCGCCATAACCACGCACAGACTTGGGTAGAAGACCGAGAGGTTCTGAAGAAGAAAACTTCAAGCCCTTCGATGTCTCAGAGTACAAAGTTATTTTGTTCTAAGAATTTACTTTTACCCCGTCTTTCAGCTCGAGTGGATCCGCGGTTTCATGGCGTCTCATTCTGACAAGATCTTCATTGCCAACGGTGATCCAGCTCAGAATAGCCCGGTGGGGTTGGAGCTCAACGTTGCCTTTGACGACTACTACGATTACGTGATGCGCCAGTTGTTTCCTCGAAGACTTGAATTGCAAATTCCAAAACGATACGCGCTGGACGATCGTCGAAGAATGATGATGTTTTACGACGAACTGCTTGCAGATCGAGCCCGTCATCCGTTCCTCATTGCCAGAAAATATCTTCCGGTTGTAGACTGGCTGGACTTACCTCCGGATGCCGCGAGATACCCTCACGTTGCTTTTACCAACAATTCGGTCGATCGAGTCAATCACTGGGCCCAGATGAAGCTGCGCAACACTAGCGAGTGGCAAGTGGGAGATGTGGCCATTGGTAAAACTTGGACGAGGGTCGGCAAGCATAAGATCAACTCCAATTCTGAATACCTCGTGACGAATATTACGCAAAAAAGAAATAACCGTGAAGGACCAAGATGAAATCTTGCGCACTTTGGAAAGAGGTCGAATGCCTAAACTTTTTAAGAGACCCTGGTGCAGAACGGTTCACTCCATTCAAGGTCAAACTATCGGCGATAAACTGTATATTCACGATCCCGATAGCTTTATGGCCACGGCAAGATGGCTGAGAACAGCCGTTACTAGATGCAAAACTTTGGACATCACTTTGGTCAAGTATCGGAACCCGTGCCATATGCCCTCCAAGACAATTCAAGCCAGGATTGGCAATCACGCGAAAGAAAATGAAAAAAAGGGTAGGCCGTTTGACTCGGAAGACTTCGTCACCGAACACTGGGCTAAAGAAAAAATTCGAGCCCAGGGCTACAACTGCGCCGTGTGCCTCGACCCGCTAGACGGTGACTGGAGTATAGACAGGATCGACAACTCTCGAGCACACGTCAAAGAAAATTGTCAGATCTAGTGCCGCAGGTGCCAGAACGCGTCCGGTCATCGCTAAAATAAAATGGAGTCGATATTATTTGCCACCAAAAAGAAAACCACTGCCTCGCAGCAGATGACCAAGCGCGCGATCAAACCCAAAGAGTACGCGCCTACCGGCGGTCCTCCGGGCACGTACCAGGGTGATCTAATATTCTTCGAAGACATATCGCGCTCGAATCGGGGCTACAAAAGTATTCTGACCGTGATCAGCGCCAACTCTAGGTACGTGTACGCGGAGGCGTTGAAAAAAAAATCCGACACGCCCGATGCGATGCGGCGTATCGTAAAAAATGCTCAGTCCCGAGAGCCGATCAAGGTTCTGTGGACCGATCCAGGCACCGAGTTTACCGAAAAAGTTTCAGGAGTTTGAAGACCGCCGACATTCAACAAACTTTCTGGCCTCAAAATCACGCGCCCTTGGGTAGAACATCGAGCACAATTTTCGAACGTTGGATTAAGAAGACGAGATTATCGAGTCTTACAACAAACGCTGAGCGATGAGAGATGAGAGGGCCGATCGCGTTGACAAACTCGCTCTCACTCCGGGCACCAAGGTCAGACGCATCACTAACAGAGTAGGGTTCACAAAGGGCAGCGCTCCCAAATGGTCAGTGACCGTGCACGAAATTCAAGAGAGAATCGGGGTCAACACGTTCAAAGTCAAAGGTCTACAAGGGTTATACAAAGATTACGAACTTCAGGCTATCTCAACGCCTGTCGAGAAAACAAAAAGCGAGCGAAGCGCGCAAGATCGTGAAAAGGTCCGACAGACCCAGCGAGTGGAACGAAGAATCCGCCGTGAGGGCATCGAACACGCGCTCCGTCACCGACGCGTTTGAGGTCAAAAAAAGTAAATTACATCAATTCGCGAAATTTTGTCTAGTAGTCCAAATTTCTCGGCGTATTCTTCCAGCGCGTTCATATCTCGCTGATCGACCGAGTTCTTTTGAAGAAAATCGATCGTTTTTTCGAGAATCTGAATTTCTTCCGTCCGTTCAGGTATAATCCAAGGTGGCCTCAAGCACAGTCTCATTTTGTACCGATCCTTGTACCACGCGGCAAAGCACAGTAGCAAGGCGTGCGCTTGTAATCTCACCTTACTTCCGTTGTACCCGCTCGCGGCAACAAACAGGTTTCCGTTACAAATGAGAAAAAATCTCCTTTGAACGCATCCTGTAGTTGTTCGAATATTTCATCGTCAGCTAGCTCAAAATAAATTGACATCTTGTTGGTTTTATTTAATAAACGGCAATGTTAGTTACATTTTGGCTATGCGCGGTGCGTCTTTTGGACACCCCAGAATAAAAGGATGAGGATGGAAGTCAGACGCATGACTGAGGCGTTGGAAAAGTACAACCTAGCCCGCGAGGCGGAAAAAAAATTTGGTTTATGAAATTGCGAATTGAAAGCAAAAATAAAAGCGAAAAAATGAATCCTGAACAATTCAAAAAACTGGTCGAGGAGCAAAAATCGACCATCCTGAAATGGCGAGACTTGGAACAAGGCGAAATTTTTGAAATCAGGGACTTTAGATACATTAAAAAGTTCGAGGCAGTGTCATTGAGCTCGCGGATGGCCGTGAGTTTGGGCACCGTCTACGCTGAGCAAAAAACTCAAGGAAAGAGAAGAAGATTTTGAACATTTGTGTTGCTATGTGATGCCAAAGGGACTTGTTCCGTCAAAAACCAACCCAAAACGAGAATATTATTCATTTGACATTGTCTCTGAGGAATCTGAAAAAATAGAGCTGACTTTGGATCTGAAGAAGAAGATGTCTGAAAAGCCGAATTTTTGCAGGTGCGCTGGCGAAATTTGCGAGAAGAGAAAAAACAGAACCAAAAAAACAGAGCCAAGCGGAACACTTGCTTAAGAGTCAAGCCTACAATGGAATTCAACGTCTGTTTGAGGAACTGTGCGCTTGCGATATTTGTAAGAGAAAAAACAGAGCTAAAAAAAAGAGCCAATTTGACTTTTTGTTTAAGAGTTCAGTCTGCAATGGAATTCAACGTCTGTTTGAGGAACTGTGCGCTTGCGATATTTGTAAGAGAAAAAACAGAGCTAAAAAAAGAACCAAGCCTGGAACTTGCTTAAGAGTCCAGCCTGCAATGGAATTCAACGTCTGTTTGAAGAACTGCCAACAAAAATCCCCTCGAGTGCCGAGGGTATTTTTTTACGTAAAACCGCCATTATGTGCAAGGGTTGTGTTTGCGGGAGTCGAAACGATTGCTCGCTTTGTCGTAAATTGCAATCGTGACCCTTCGTTTTGCGATGTTGAAGAGAGCTGGAGCGCCTGTGGAAAATTTTACAAACTTGCGTATGAATATTTGAGCTCGGAAAAATACCACCGGCTTCTGTACGCTCCTTCGAGCCCCTCAAAGTTTGCAAAGAATGCAGCAGCTGGAGCATTCTTGTTGATAACCTGCCTACATGCTTGGACTGTGGTGTTATTCAAAGAATTATATGAACAGCTCAATGTTGGAGCAAGGTCATGCAAAAAAAAAATAGTGGGAAAGAGGCGCATCGAGCCAAAAAAAATTCGGAGATTGAAGAAAGAACCTCCGGACTTTTTTTAACGAAGTTATACACGAGGAAAGCAATGGCTGAAATAAAAAATAAAAAATCCTTCGCATTTACGCGAAGGTTTTATTATTACTCTAATTTTGAAATGTGTACGAAAGACCATCTACTTTTGAGCGTGCTGATTTGATCCACCCTTCTTTCCTAACAATTTTTGAAATAAGTCCAGGGTCAATTCCTAGAGCCCTTCCCGCAGCGCGCATGCTTTCAAAGTTTTCTTTTTTACCCAATTGTACACAAATTGCTACGACTGCGGAAGGTGGTAAAAATTGTGCACCATCTCTTCGTCCAATCGGAGCTTTCTGACAGTTTTCTGAACCTGTAAGAAGCTGAAGATTATCGATGTGATTGTTTATTCTATTACCGTCGATGTGATCCACTTCAAGATTGGATGGGATTTCCCTTTTGAAGCACTCGTAGACAAATCTGTGTACATCGTAATTTTTTCGTTTGCAATTCAGATAAGCGGTAAAACGCAAATAACCCCTACTGCTTGTCGATGGATTCAATTTTCGAAATTTTTGCATTTTTAAAATCTCGCCATTTTCCCTGACGCCGTAATTTTTGTAGATTGGATGTTGAGCGATACAACCTGGCATTTTTTGACTTTTAGTTTTGTATGTACTTGTTATTTTCTTAGGCCATTTCTTTAACTCATGAAGGGCTCTCGCGTAAGTTGCCAACCTGACGCTTAGGGTAAGCTTTGTGACATTTTTTTTTATCTGGGAAGGGATACCCCCAGGCGCATCCGAGCGGGCGAGGCAAAAAAAATTCTGGAGATTCGAAAAAGGATCTTCAGACTTTGTTTTTGCACCAGTTGTGGGTTGCTGGGCTTTCCCCATCACACAAAGTTATACACGAAAACTCCAGTCGCGACCATACCCACTCCGACCAAGGCCAATTCTCCATTTTTGATAGACTCAGTCTGCCCCTCGTCGAGATAATCAAATAAATGCGGCTCGGGTGGGGGGGATCAAAGAGTGCCCCAGTGAGATTGTAATATTGTTGCATCGCGTCGTCGACGTCCGCAAAAGTACGGGCTGCGTGATCTTGTTTTTTAAGCTGCTGGTTGATATAGTCGATCCTCTGGAGACGAGCTTGGTTCCAGGAATCGCGATCGTGCTGGAGTTTTTCCAAAGCGAGATCATGTCTCTTCCTTTCTGCCGAACTAGACAGAGTGCTAAAAAGATAATTTGAACCACTGAATGCGAGAGCGTTCACCAAAGCTCATCATGCCATCATAAGTATCGAAGCCATTTTCCTTTTATTTTACGATCTGTAAATGAATTGTCATCCTGTGATGATATCTTCGGGGATTAAGCCTTGCTTGACTAAAAAGTCTCTCGTGTAGGTTGCCACTCCGACTGAGAGTGTGAGCTTTCCAATATCCCCGCATCGATCTGTCCAAGATTCGCGGGTTTGAATTTGAAGAATTTCTTCGCGGTCCAGCAGTTTGCTGCCATGAGTGCGCTTATCGTCAGCGCGTGATAAGCGCTGTTGACGAGCATGTTAACGTTTGAATTTTCGCTTGCCATTTTATTACTATGCGAATTCATCAAAATATTTTCTTTTTTTGAAGTGGGTGGCGCTGGTGTCTGGTGGGTGGAGACCACCATCGATGCGGGTGTTGGTGCCTGGGGATGGACCCCATGACAATTTTTTCGTGCCTACCCAGTACGCTACGACCCCCAAAAGAATAACCCCTCCTCCTCCGACAACGATAATTGGCCAGCTAGATCGTGCTTGCTGCGCTTGCGGAGCTGCCTGCGCTGTCTTCTCGGGTTGTGGGAGGGACGCTTGTTGTTCTTCAAAGGCTTTCAATTTTGCCCTTTTTTCTTCGTTTATCTTCACCAGTTTTTTTTTACTATGCGAAGGCGGCAACCTTTTTTGTGTCTTTTTCCCGCGCGCGAGGAGCCGTAACGATTTTTGGCTCTTTAGGCTGTGCGTGAGTAGCCGTAACGATTTTTGGCTCTTCGGTGAGCCCTGGGCCAGCAACGATTTCTGACTCTTCGAGTTTTTTTTCTTCCATTATTTATTTATAGTTCTTCAACAGCAGCTCAGTTATTTGGAACAACATAAAACAATCCTATGGATTGATCCATTTTTTTAAACGACCTTTGCTCAACGACCTGAGCATCATTCTGAGCATCATGCTCAGATCTCTAAGCACTTGCTCAGCACGTCTTCAGCACTTGCTCAACAACTTTGCCTTAATCGATCTCATCTGCTCCTGGTTTAGCAGTAGCTCCAGCAGCAGCAGGGAGTTCTTCAGGCACGACCGGGTTTTTCTGGATGTGATTACCCGTCACAACACAGCCTCAGCATGTGCCCAAAACGGTGGCACGTCCACTTTGCCAAAGCTATGTCTATGAACGGTCCTTCATGCAACGAGACTTCTAGGGCATCGGGGTCGGCAATTACCAAGCTTTTTGGAAGCAACCATCCTACAAGTTTTGTGTACGCCACAACGACGTGCCTTTTCATCGACTTTGTGACCAGCCCTCCCATGCGGGTCTCGTACCTCGATTAAAGTTTCCGAAGCTCATTTTGGTCAAGACGCTCAATTTCATCGGACGTTATATTTTTTCCGAGGAATTCTTTCCTTTTTCCCGCTACGCCTATTCCGACCAAGCGCTCTCGCAAATCTTCGCCCCCTTCTTCCGGTTTGCGATCGCATCAGCAACAATTTTATCGATATCTGTCATGCTTTTTTTTATATAGGGTCAATCTTTTTATTCTAGCCACCGGTAGCTGGTTGGCTGTTCCGTTACGAGAATCAGTTTGGAATGCTTGTGCTCGGCCAATTTTTTTTTCATCTGTTTTTTTTTTTCATCCGCGGTTGGTATGACATCATTTTCGCGGAGGGCGTCCTCAAAACTGTCTCGATCTTTGCAGAAAAAAAGAGCGGTCCATTTTGTCTGCTCGCGAAGGTCGGTCAAGATCGAATTGTACTTTTGGGTTAGCACCCAGACCGAGCAGTTGAAGTGCCTTCCGGAAAAAGCCAACTCCGAGAGCATCTGCCTTTTTCTCGTCATGGATTTGTTGGCGCTGCAATCATCGACCAAAAAAAGAACCTGTCCCTCTTGGGACATTTTTCCAAAAACTTCGAAGAAAATTTTTAACGCGTGATTCATCGGATCGTCCGAGTTAGGAAACCAGTCAAGAGGGTCGACGAGAAAGATTTGCTCGTTTTGTATCCACTTCCGGGATAGGTACGCTTTGTTATTCCTCCAGGTTGGACAGACTATGACGATGTATTCGAGAACCCTGGGTAGCAGGACTGTAATCGCCTCGACTCGAGTTTTGGTGACTCGATGACTCGACTCGAGGCAAGGTGACTCGACGACTCGCTCGACTCGAGGGTTGATGAATCGACGACTCGACTCGACTCGAAATGTAATGACTCGACTCGATGACTCGAGGCTTGTGACTCGAGTCACTGTGGCTGAATCGACTTTTTAAAAATGACTCGAAAATATAAATTATACCTTAATATTTCTAATAATACCTGCACGTTTTCTTCCACACATCTCAGTGTATTGTGATTCATATATTTTACGAAGTTGGCTTACTATCTCTCAGCATCTTTATAATAACTTAAAATATAAATCATATGCATGTGTGTACAATGTACATGTATGATTGCCTGTCGATCTGGCTAAAGGATCCACCATTTTTTTACATGCTTCAAACTTGGCATGGTGGAAAAGTCCATTGTCCATCATTGCTGATTACAAGACTTATAGTGCTCGTACCCGTACTCGAGTCCCAATTTCCATACCCGTACCCGTACTTGTACCCATGGCTTTGGACCCGTACTCGTACTCATGCCCTTTTTTGTCTTCGGACTCATGGACTGGGACCCATGCCCATACCCGTACTCATGGCCTGGGACCCGGACCCATACTCATGGCATAGGACCCGTACCCGTATTCATGGTCCGGGACACGTACCCGTACCCATGGGTACCATACAGTATATGGCTACACAAATGCAGGAAATCAAACTGTGGGTCCTCTGATCATATTATCAAATCGTCGCCATTAGTGCTACACTATCATGGATGGGGTTTTGGGGAAAATGGATCCAGATACGAATTATAGGAAGTGCCATATAAAATTGTATTTTAGCCTGGTCCTAGGTCCTGGGCCAAAATTGCTACATTATTTTTAATTACATAAAATAAAATATCGTAAGTGCAAACAATTTTAAATAATGCACAAGACTACCCCTACATGTATGCTACGATGTCTTGCACACAATTCTGTTTTTCATTTTTCAGAAAAAAAACCATCGCAAACTGGGAAAACATTACGATACTTTTTTTTTGGCCTGAAACAACAAAATCACGGAAATATACCATATTATAGTTTTAAATCAGTTTTGATTACCCATCCAAGTGACGCTGACATGTATGCGTTGTCATCATGAAGGCTAAGTTCATAGCTGACTGACTGGTAATAGCATTTTTAGTTTTAGATTCATGTAATATATCTTGAGAGATAACATTAGGCAAAGGGCTTGTGCATCTGAGTCAAATGAATAGAGAGGTTCTTACCATATACAGAAATTTGGGATGTATATGTATTTTAAAATATTAATAAAATATGGATATAATTATCCAGATGTGCATAATAAGACTCGAAAGCTACATCATTGCTAAATATATTTTGAAATTAGTATTGCACAGTCTGGCTGTCCATACTGTACATAGACATAGTTTTTTCACTTGCATCCTATCGTATGGCCCTTTACGACATCTAATTCACTAAATAACCATCGATTTATAACTTTGATCACCATTTTATACTATGATTAAAATCAATTTGTTTTACATACCCATAATAGGACTTGAAACAAAGCTACTTAAACACAAAAATGCTCCTACCAAACTGACCAAACCCGTACTCGAGTCCCACTCTGCCGTACCCATACTCGTGAATGGGAATGGACCCACACTGAATACTCATGGCTATGGATCCGATACCCGTAGCCTTACACATGACCTGAAATCGTACCCATGGCCTGGGACCCGTACCCGTACAAGTACTCATGGTCCGGGACACGCACATGAATACCCATACTCATGGCGGGTCCTAATGGCAATACTACAAGTCTGACTGATTACTGATTTCCACAATGCACTGGATGGAGCACATAGATTCATAAATTAATATTATGTACTCTCACTGGGATTTTAATTTCAAAAGAGTACAAATTCATGCAAATTGGGCTATCAATTTGACAGCTGGTATCATGAGCATATAAACATTTTGAAGTGACTCGAAATGACTCGACTACATATATCTGACTGACTCGACTCGACTCGACAGAATGGCCTGACTGACTCGACTCGACTGACAACTTCAAATGACTCGACTCGACTCGGACTCGAAGGCTTCATGACTCGACTCGACTCGAGACTCGAGGGTTCGATGACTCGACTCGAATCGGACTCGACTTTCAGTTTCGAAAATATTAATAAAATAGGCTGTCTTAGGAGATCAGAACGAACTCCGACTTTCCGCATCCAGTCGCTCCGCATACGATGGCGGAATGGGCGTGCTTTGGATAACTCATTTGTTGTAGGGGGTTTGGGGGCCTGCACCCCCACCACCCATTTAGTATGTGCATTTGTTGAGCCGACCTTTCTCAAAGTTCAGCTGGGCATCGTGGATGTAAACACATAGGCGGAAAGCGCGCCGGCAGCCTCGGCATCCCTCACCATTTCGATTTGGATGGTTTGGCTGGATCCTTCAATCTTTCTACCGGACTGGTGAAGGGAGCCATCATCGGTCGAGTGCATGTCGATCCAGAGCCCGTATTTCGTGGAGAGGTACTTGGGAAGGGTCATATCCAACAGTTCAGCTTCCTTGATTACGTGTGGGACCGTGCGATGCTTCCCGTCGGCAAAATGTTTTCCTCGAAGTGTTGATGAGGAAGCATCCCACTAGCGAAGATTTGGTTCGGATTTCCGTGAATCATCACAGAAACTTGTTTGATCTTCGGATTATAAAATGTTTTCAAGTCCCGAGCGTAGCTCGCTCCCGCGTCGGTAGGATCCTCGAAAAGAATGAGTATACCCTTCATGGATTTGGCATTCGAGTCCGTGTTGATATTCCAAATGGTGTCCGATTTGTTAAAGCTTTTTTTTTTCCGTGCCTAATCGACTCTGTCGATGTTGCTTGTTCCGTTGTACCGGTTTTTTTTTTATCGCCGTGGCCAGCTCTTCCGAGCTCACTACCTCGAACTCCAGATGGATGTTGCTCACCGTATACGAAGCCTCCGTGTCGGTGCTCGTGACAACCCGTCCATAGGGATTGAATTTGAGCTTGTAGGAGAGCCGGTCTTTCAATTCATACTGAAAAAATGGGTTGTGCGAGGAGAGCATTTCGAAGTCGAGAGGGGTGAATAACATGTTGCCCAGAGCGGTTCCTATCGCGACGTCGGCGGCGTTTGTCCCTTTGTCCCCCGCGTCGATCCTAATTTTTCGCAAGGCCTCCGATTGGATGCCTTGGTAAGCCGCATTCTCCCGCTCCTTGGAAGTTTTCCAGAGGTCCTGGTAACACAGGAAGATATCCGCGTCGGTCAGACTGAAGATGTTGACTCCCCGGAGCTCCACATCTATTTGGCTAATGATCGCTCTTCCTAGGTTGTTTACGATCGTCCTGTTGGCATCCGCGTTTCCACCGGTCGAAGACAGCTCCACCTTGAAAGAAAGGCACGATAACATCGTTGCTCCCAAGATTGGGGAATCGCACGGTGAGAACATCGTTCTGGTCTATCGTGCTGGGATTGTGCGTAGTCAGTCAACATTAATAGGTAAATTTTCACGGGAAAATGTTCTGGACACGTGACCAATGCGTATCAATGTGAGTGTAGACCTCGAGCCTAATATCGACGTCGGCGGCGTTTGAGCCTTTATTCCGAAGTCGATCCTAATTTTGAATTGGAATAGTATTTTTGACCGCAATTTTGATAGAAATTTGTGCATTTGAATTTATTGAATATTATGTTATCTTAATTTTTTCACAATATCATCAAAACGTAATTTGAAAATATCTACTACGGAAAAAATATCTATCTACGGAATCTCTTACCATTACATCATTGTTGGACAAGTAACTTATTTTGCCTCCAAGGAAGAATTCTTCCTATTCAAATACATTGGAAGAATACCCGCTGTGCTCGGGGTCACATTCCATAATGCTAATATGTCTGCGCCCATGGATGTCACGTGTCCAGAAAATTTTCCCGTGAAAATTTACCTATTAATTCTGACTGGTAGTTCGAATCGTTCTACGAATTCCCTTGACGCCTTGCGTTTTGCGAAGCTGGCGAAACGGGTCGAGTTTATTTTCGAAGTTTGTAGCCATCTTTATTTTTATAATGCTCTTTCAATAAAAAAAAGAAAGCAAAGTAATGGCGGGCCGTGGTGAAGAAATACCGATGGATCGCATTGACGAAGATCAGTATGAGTCAACGGTCGGCGAAACAACTGGGGCAGTTGGTGGGTTGACAGAGGAAGAGGTGGACTTTGGAGGCGGGAGGATCGAAACCAGACGCAGAGGAAGCATCGAATGGGAAAATAATCTCACTGAAGATGACATCGACAGCCTGACAAGTTTACGACGCCGACTCGACGCTCTTCGCGGCGATGCTATTGAAAGAGGAATGTCAGAACCGCCAGCAGCGCCAGAGTACACGGACATAGCGAGAGACATAGCGATAGACATTAACACGAAACTTTCTACACGCTGGAAAGAGTATGTCGAGAATCAAATGCAAAAATTCTCTCTCGATGATGTTGCAAAAGAAGGGGATACGTTTCGCAAGGGCGCAACATGGTCGTTCGGGCGCGATACTATTTTTGTCGAATACAAAGGCTCACCGTAGAAGGAAATCCGCGAAAATTTCTATTCTTAACACTATTAAAGGACTATATGGACAGGGAGCTTCTTCGTTTTTACAGGAGACGCTAGGATAGGAGTTGCGGATTTCAAAAGCGCCACTAAGAAAACGCAACAACAAGCGAAAAAGACGTCGACGAGTGCGAGAAAAGTTTTGAAGAGAACTCCAACAGGGAGACCAGTCGCAGCTCGAGTGATGCAAAGGCTTCAAATGGCGAATGTTGACATGGAGGGGTTGGGAGTAGACCTTGCGAGTGATCCCGTTGCTAACCAAGAGGAAGTCAGGAATTGTTTGGATGCGCAGGGACGTCTCAAGAGACTGTCCGACGTTTACGAGCACTTGGTGAAAAGGAGAGACGAAAAACCGGAAGAGCTAGCAAATCTGAAATCCCAAGGTCGCCGTTCCGTTAGCTTCGTTAACCCAACATACGAAGGTGACGAAGGAGAATCCCCTTTGCCCGTAAGCGAAGAAGATGCTGAAAAATCTAGAGAACTGGAAGAGGAAATCAAAACATTTGACCGGGCCGGACCGTTTGCGGCAATCTATCGAAAATTTCATCGAAAGCGATGATAGTTTGCGCGATCGAATCAGCACGTTGTTTCGACGAGAGGGAGTTACTATCGCTTCGATCATAACCGCAATCGGCATGACGATATCGACGATCGTCGTATCGATAGTTGCGGCGACCAAATCGACGGTTTCTGCCGTCACTCCTGCACCAAAGCCCGTGCCGCCAAAGCCGAAGCCGAAGCCGAAGCCAAAGCCAAAGCCGAAGCCAGACCCCGGCCCGCAACCTAAGCCCGACCCACCTACTCCACCAAAGCCAAAAACTTTGACGGATTGGCTCAAGGCTCAGCTGCAAAAAAAATCTTCTCGCTCCTACCAAAGCGGTTTTGCCGCAAGACAAGTTTCATCGTGGCATACGAGAAAAAGTGAACACGAAGGCTCGACTAAACCCGCATTATGCGCGGCGAAAATTCTCTTTTAAGCCTCTGCCTTTCACTCACAGCTGTTTCAGCATTGTGCGCGGCTTTTCGAGCCTCTCCTCTCTATTGTTGACGCGGCTTTTTTTTCTATTGTGAGCTTTTTCATTTCATCAAAGGCTTCCGCAGCATGGGGCTCTAATTTGAAAGTCTTCTCCTTTTTTGTGAGCTTCTCGCTTTTACTCACATATAGTTCATCACCGCATTTGAAGGGTTGCCCCTTGATTTTTTTTTCATCAGCCATTTTATATTAACGAAAATATACGATGGCTGTTCCAATTAACGCCGCTCCCAAAGTCAATGAAAGTTTTTTCTCGTCATGCGTTAGTGCTGTATCATTGGGGGCTGCGTCATACCCCCTGGCTGCATCCTCAACAAGCGGCTCTGTATTGGCTGGTGGTTGTTCCTCTCGTGGAGGCTGAAAGTCGTCCGGCTCGGATTGCTGGCTTTTAGTCACGTTTTGCTGGTCATTTACTTCCGAGTTATATCCAAGGGACAGATCGTCCGACGCGATCTGAATAAAATTGTTGTAGCCGTTCAACGTTCCAAGTTCGACCTCCATGTTGCTCGGAAGCATGTACAATCCGTGTCCAACGACAAAGTCGAGCTTGCTCCTAGCGTACTGGAGAGTTCTCTGGTACCGGTCGATCGAATCGGGAAGGTCTACAACCGAATTAATAGCATCTTCGACGTTCGCCAAAAATTGCTTTTGAGCGTCAAACGCCCTCCTAACCCTAAGAATGCTTGATCTTGCTTGGGCTTGAGCTCCGAGGATAGCCCAAACCAAAGTTCGAACGCTGTCGTTAATTCTTGAAACACCAGCCCTGGTGAATCCGTTCGAGTGATCCAGAACGAAAGATCCTATCACAGCCATGGTATCACCCCTTCGAATTGACACATCGGTTATGTCCGGATCGTGATCGAACATTTGGTCCATCCCAATCGGGTAAGTAGCGTCCCTGCTGTTGCCCAAAAAGTTGACGTGCCCAGGGGTGAAGATCTCAAACGTGTTGTATCGGGGTTTTCGGCAATTTCGACCTTGTCCGAGGTCTTTAGACTAAAATCCTTGTGGTACGTCCGGGTGAATTTTGCCGTGCCCATTCCGTTCCAACGGTCGAACTTTTGCCTCCAATTGGCTCTAGTGGAGATCCCGAATTCGGCGCAGATTCTTTCGTAGGCATTTTTGTCTATGCCGTTCTGGAGAGGATTCCATGAATCTTCGGCGGGCAAGGGGCAGCTCATTTCGGACAAAATTCGCCTAATCTGGTAGTACGCGTGAAAACGCCATACGGATCTAACAAAAGGATCCTGGTGGGTAAGATGCTCCTTCGATACTCCACATCCGCTCGTGGCCGCCCAAACGGCGAAGTTTAACTGCATTTGCCAGAAAACCATCTGATCCGCGAGCCAATTTTCATAGTGCTCTGGGTCCTTGATTCTCGGAAGTTTGTAGCCGCTCCAGACGTTCGGAAATCTCGCAACGAAGCTCGATTTTTACTGACCCTGATTTCTTGGTTTACTAGACTCCATCCGTGAGTAGGCTCGAACACTCCCCCGGTTCGTGGTTGAAAATCTTGATTGTACTCCATTTATTATAAAAGTGAGCGTTGTCGCGTCAGCGTTAAAATAAAGAAAATGGATTTTTTAACAATTATCGGCACCGGCAAAGGAAAACCTTATCGCCTTGTTGCAAAGTATAGACAATAACGGCAAAAACTTGAAAATTGGAATTAAAAGGATCTCGGGTCGAGTAGGATGGTTCAACGTCGAAGAAGAACTCGAATGGAGGTACGCTCAAGAAGGGGGAGGACCTTCAGAAGCGATAAAAATAAGCCCAGGGCTGTATAATTTTGACCTGCTCGTAAATGAATTCACGAGTCAGATCGATGGACTCGAATTCAAATTCGACGAACGCAATGGACAACTCGACATGAACATTCCCGAGCAGTATGAGATTTGGTTTCCAGACCGCGTTCGAGGAATGTTCGGATTGGATGACGAAGGGTGGCTATCAGCTGGTGAATACACGGGAGATCGAGCGATAGAATTTTCACCTCGAAGAATTCTGGTGTACCAGCTGTCAACCACGGGTAATCTAAACAACAAGGACGATGTTCTTGGGTGGATAGATCTCTCAAACGCCGCGTTCGGAGAATACTTCGTCACTAACTACGAGAAACCGAGTTTCAAAAAAACTGCAAAATGGAACCATCCACGAGCTAGACTTCGACTTCAAAGTAGAGTGGAAAAATTCTTCGAAAAAACTCAATAATCACGATCAACCGCTGGATTTTGAATTTGAAATACGATAGAATAAAAGAAAAAAATGTCTATCTTGGGGCCAACAATCGAAACGGAATCGATGCCAACAGCTGGCGAAGATCTGAATCTTTCAGCGTACGTCAAAAAAACTGGTACGAGAATGACCGGAAGGATTTACATGGGAGGCAAAAAAATAACGGGGTTGATGGATCCAACCGATCCGCAAGATGCAGCCACTATGGGGTCCGTGACCAGCCTAACCTCATGGTTAAACGACAGAAAAGTTTCGGAGGATGGCGACTCGATGACCGGCGAACTCGCTATGAACGGTAATATAGTCACTGGTCTCGGAACTCCCACGGAAAACGATGACGCTGTGACGAAAGAGTACGTAGACAGCCTCGTGCAGCACGAGAACGAGGTCAGCCTCCACGCCGTTGGTAGGTACATAGTCCTACCGAACGAAGAAGACGGAACCAAAACGTACTTTTCTGTAAGAGCAAAAAAATTTCGATTTGACGATAATAAATTGGTAGAACTAAAGAACGATGTAAAAGATGGTACCCACACATTCAACGCAAATACTAGGGATATGTCAATTACATCTAGAGTTTTATCGAGAGTAGCCAACCCTCTTTCCGATAAAGATTTGGGTATTATGCAGCTAAGCGGTGATCTCATGGGTTTTTTCAATCCAAATCTACAAGCACCATGGGTCCTTTTATTTTCGGCAAAACCTGGAATGCTCGCAAATATGGAATCTCTCTTTACATTTCTACATCCTACCACAAATAAACATTCCTATTTCACGATTAGGTGGAATAATGGAAGAGTTACTTACTCAATAAACAATCTATTAGACCCCGCGTCGTATCAGGTGGATACTACTTATCTCAATCACTTCACGATCGAACACATTGGAAACACACTCTGCTTTTGGATAAATGCCGAGCAAAAAGGCTCGGACAATTTGGATTTGGGCAATCTTGCTTCTTGGAGATTGGGTGTAGACGAGCTTGGTATACTAAGCCTTTACAACAGAAATCTAAATAAGCAAGAAATCGTCCAGCACTTCGTCGACAATCATGTTCAAAACTTCACGAACGACGAAGTTTTGATATAATAAAAGATGGTATTGAAAAAACCTAGCGCACCAACACTTTATCCCGATCTTTCCGAAGATCGACAGACAGCGACCGGAGAGCAATCGGAAAGCGAGCAAGGAGTCCAATTCCGACTGAATGAGATTTCCAAGATCAGAGATGTCCTGGAAAATGAGGTGAACCAAAGAAACCAGCTCAGACGAACGTATAAAATCGCGGTTGGATCTGTTTTTACGGGGAACGTCGTGAGCATTCCCTCGGCGGAACATTGCTGGGGTTTTCCGGGCGGAAAAGTGGCCATGAAAAAATCGTCAAACGGTCTTAGTTTGATCTGGAACACGATCTTGTTTCCGTTGGGTTGAAGAAGAATTCCACCATATCCTGAGGAAAAAATTAGGAGCCACAAAGCTGGTATAAAGCACACAACGCGTTTTATTGAATTGTGACAGAGAAAGAGAAATGCGCAGAAGCCGAAAAAATGGCGAATCTGGTGGAAAACCCAGACGAGGAAGAAACAATTTTTCCATGGGTAAAAAAAATGGATCAAAACTCGACGAAGAAACAATTGGACCTCGACGAAAAAAGAAAAATGTAACACCCGGACTTGGTACTATGACACAATCCCTGGACAAAACAATATTGAAATAGGCTACGACTTTGGAGAGTATCCGAGGTATTTTACATGTTGGTACAAGAATGGAGCAAAAAAAGCCGAGGGGCGATACAAAGACTTTTGTCTGAGTGACCCGTTACCAGTTTGGTCAAAAGATGGAAAAGTATTATTTGGCGACGAGGAGGAGCTGGCTGAAAGGAATGAGAAAAAAATTCGTACTCTTAATACAATCATTGGAACGTACGTTGGTGTGGTGTTTTTTCTAGCGGGTTGTGAACTTTACGGACATCTATTTCCAAACTAGTAGCGGTAAGTATTTGAGGAGATTATACAGGAGTCACAAGGCTGTAATAAAATGTAGGACCCGCGCTGATCTAATCGAATTGACCGCTGACAGGGAAAGGAAAATTCGCGCGGAAGCCGAAAAGGTCGGAATGGAACGTGGAAAAAAAGAAACGCTGAAGTCCCTCAGCAACAATATGGGCACATGGGCGGTGGAAGCAGCCACCAGGGGATAAACAAACAGCTAGAATTTAAATTTGTTGTGTGGAAATAAAAGGAAATGGCGAATAAAAATAAAAAATCAGACAAAGATCTGAAAATGCAAAACCGAAATCTGGCTGTTAAAACATGCTCTGGAAGCACTCCAAGACGACTTTCCCAAAATGGAAATTGATCTGAAAGTCCTCCAAGAAGACTTTACCGAAATGAAAAATGATCTGGAAGTCCTCCAAGAAAACTTTACCGAAATGGAAAATGATCTTTTGTGCATTTACTTGGTGTGTTTCACAATAGGTGTCAAAATTCTATTCTAAATGCTCTGGAAGAGCTAGCTGACCTAAGGTGTACACAAGAGTTATTTAAAAAAAAGTGTAAACAAGAACTTTCCGAACAATAGCGGTGCAAAAAATATTTTGACAACTGCCTCCAAGCTCACGAGCCAATAAAAAAAGTACTATGGGAATCGCCATAGTACTTTTTTTAATGTTCAATTTGTTGAAGGTGATTTTTTTTGCAAACCAGTTTCCCTTTAAACACACTGTAGTTTCAAAACAAGTTGAACTACCTACTAAAGTTCATTACACTCCCAGCAGGCGTCACTTGATATTATGTTTACCAGACAAGTTGAACCTTTGACCACCTGGTAACAAAATGTGTACCAAGCTGTTCATTCATGAGTGTATAATAGTGTTCTTTAAGGACACTACGTCACACAAAGAGTTGCCTCCTGTGTAAACACTCTCAATTTGCTGTCCAAACTGTTCATTCATAAGTGTATAATAGTGTTCTTTAAGGACACTACGTCACACAAAGATTTGCCTCCTGTGTAAACACTCTCAATTTGCCGTTCAAACTGTTCATTCATGAGAGTAGAAATAGGCATTATGTACGGGTAACTGAGTTTCTAGCAACAGGTGGAAATGCTTGTTAATTTAATCTGCGCATGTATTCTAAAGTTCTACTTTATATTGACACCTTGTGTAATCATAAGAGTAGAAATAGGCATTATCTACGGGTAACTAAGTTTATATACTCTATACTCAGACAAAAAGGACGTTCACCAGTTGCTCAGAATCGCGACATTGGCACAACCGCTTAGTCATTCACTACACTAAAAATAGCATGGGATTTACACAAGGTTTTTAAATGGCTGCTTGGACAGGTGAATTTAACAAAACTACATCGTGTTTTAAGACAAATCAGATAAAAGTGATCGTGAATTCAAAAGTCTTAGGAAGAATAAAAATAAGACTGACTTTGGGAGTGACTTGGTACCCAATATAGCTACTGTCAGCGCTGAACGAGCACCAATAATATTTCGATATGTGAAGGCAATAGAGCCACTTTCAATACGTAATCAAGCCATGTACACATGGTTATGCATTTGCATTTTACGTGTTAAATTTTGTTCTATCGCCCATCATAAAATACATCAAACAGTGTAGCGTTAAATTGCTGAGCAAAAAAAGAGTAAGTAGTATTTTCCATTTTTTTTTTGGCTAAGATTTTTAAACCGATTCATGCGGCTCTAGCGAGTGAATGAGAGCCTCTTTGTTGACTGTCATGTTCTCAAGAGCAATGGGGTTAGCCAGCAATCCTTCGAGTTGTGGCTTCGTCATTGTGGAATATCCTCTCACATCATTTTCTTTCGCTCTGCGTTTCAGTTCCCTAAGCGTAACCCGTGGGGGGGGGGTGCCGGCTCTGAAAGGAGATCAAGAACTTGATCCCTCGTCATACGCGAGTACCCTATGTACCCGCATTCTTTCGCAACACGCTTCAATTCCCGAAGCGATGAAGATGATAAATTTCGATCCATTTTATTTCAAGCTTTTTCAAAAGCGCAACATTTCACAATCGATTTCTTTTTATTTTCAAAGGCGTCAAATTTTTAAGCCAGTATCAAAAAAGCACCAACTTTGCTGAAAAAACAAGTGCTTTTTTTAGCCACTCCAAAATATTACATACGGAAAATCTCATGTCAAAAGCCACTGGCAAAAACAGGGTCCAAGTTACAGGATTATGCCGTAAAAGCTAGCTAAATGACAATAATAAGAGCTCTCTTAACGACATGACACCTAATTTATGGGAAATCTCGTGTCAAGAGCACCTAAAAAATCACACTTAATTTATGAGAAAATGTCTGTGTCAAAGAGCGCCTAAAAAAATGAACGCCTAGTTATGGGAAAAAATCGCGCCACGAGCGCCTAATAAATCTGACAATAAGTTCTCTGGACGACGATGGGTTATTACTTCACTTCCTCCCTCCTCAAGAATAACCTTTGATATCTCATCTAGTCCTGGTGCCTTGTTTTTCTTCATCTCCTTGATTGGTGTTTCTACTTCACGAAATGTGATGTCTGGTAATTCTGAGTTTTCTGGTGATGTTATTTTGGCTTCTTGGCTCTTGGCCTCCGTGTGTGAATTGAATAGTTCTTGATTGAAGTTGGAACATATTTTCAGGATTTCCTCCCTATATGAAGTTGGTGAACCATCTTTTTTGCGCAGTTTTTGGATTCTGACCTTCTTTCGACTTTTTTTTATTTATTTCTTTGGGACCTTTTCCCATTTCCAGTATGTTTTGAATTAGTTTCTCCTTCCTCATTCTATTTCTCTGTCTTCGTTTCTTTCTGGTTGTTTTAACACGTTCAGCATATTCTACTTTCTCCCTTGCTGACTTGTTATCTTTATCCCTGAGTTGCTTTCTTTTTGAGTTCAATTGGTCGATTTCAATATCCTCCTCTGTCTTCTGTTTGGAGCTTTTACTTGGAGGTGCTACAGATGCTGCCTCTTCAAATATGATGTTTGTTATCAGGCTGCATATGTCATCTATGTTGAGATGTTCATCTTCCAAGATATGAAATCTATTTTGCAATTGGATTTGAAATTCTTCCTTCCTTTCTCTTAGTTTAAGCAAGTTAACTTTTTGTCCTTTTCTGGCTCTTGATGAATTTAAGTCTAGCTAACTTTCTGCTGATGTGAATGCAAGATCTCACCATTCTGTGGTCACTGGCGATATCTACTCTTGTGATGACTTCACAGTTTTTCACAATTCCTCTCTGACTACTGAGTATAAAGTCAATTTGATTTTTGGTATGGCCATTTGGGCTTTCCCAAGTCCTGTATCTATTCACATTTTTCTTGAAGCAAGTATTTGTGATCACAAGACTGTGTTGGGCAGCAAATTCTATCATGAAGTTGGATGAAGCATAGGATCGGTTACGTACAATATCGCCAAGTACCTTGCAAAGATCCTAGGTCCCTTGGTCGGCAAATCGGACCATCATATTTTGAACTCTAGGGACTTCGCAGAGAAAATTCAGGGTATTGTTTAGGACGCGGATGAAACTATAACATTGTTTGGCGTCACTGCATTGTTTACATGTTTACGAGCATACCTCCGGCAGACGCCATACATGCGGTTCGCGATGCGATGTTTTGAAGGAGGGTAAGATTCTGATTGAACGTACCAACTTGTCGCCTGATCAGATATGTGAACTGTTGAGCCTGTGTTAGGACAATACATATTTCAGCTATGGACAAAATTTTTATCAGCAATGCCATGGTTGTTCAGTGGGCTCCCCCATATCGCCGAATATTTCCAACTTGTACATGGAGCGATTTGAACAGTTGTCGTCTTACCCCGGTTCACCACCTTCCAGATGGTATCGTTATGTCGATGACACTTGGATTATAGTCAAGACATCGGAACTTGATAACTTTTTTGCGCATATCAACCTAGTCGATGACAATATCAAATTCATCCAAGAAGGTTTGACGGACAATAAACTCCCCTTTTTGGATTGCTTGGTTTCTGTTAACCAAGATCGTACTCTCTCAGTATCAGTATTTCTCAAGCCGACACATACTGATCAATATTTGCAGTTTACCTCAAACCACCTATTGGCCCAGAAACTTTGTGTTGTAAATACAATTTACCACAGGGCCGACACATCATCACAAACGACTCTGATAAGATCTCGGAGCATCAACACCGTCGCCAAGCGTTGAAAACGTGCGGTTATAAAGACTGGGCGATTGACAAAGCCCTTAATCGTGGTGATAAAGTCGCTGAACCAGCTAACAAGGACACCATTTCCTCTGGTACCGGTACCAAGACTTATGAGACCATCCCGTACCATGGGGATGTTTCTGAGAAATTGAAGAGAATATACCGTGATCACGGCATCACTACACACTTTAAGCCTACCAATACCCTGCGGCAATCGCTCGTGCACCAAAGGACAAGCAGCCCAAGGGCCGCATTAGCGGTGTAGTTTACGGGGTCAAGTGCGCTGAAGATCAGGAGTGTCAAGATCGTTACATTGGAGAAACCGGCCAACCCCTGCAGAGTCGCATGTCCCAACATAGACGCGCCTGTTCAAGTGGCAACGATTCGGCGGTCTACAAACATCTTGAGGGCAGCGGCCACAGTTTTGACATTGATGACGTGGTTATCTTGGATCGGGAACCTCGTAGGTTCGAACGGTGTGGGTACGAGCCGAACAACCGTCGCTCAACAGGAGTGGGGGTGTTAGAGTGAATCTGTCACATGGTTGGGATCGGGTCATCAAGCAACTTCCTCATCGATTGACCTCGGATGACCCTAGATCATCCACCCAGCTGAAGGCTAAATGTTTTGGCCGCAACGTCGGTGATTCCATCTAACCAAAGTGAGTTTTTCTGGTTGACAAGATTCAATTTTACACAATTTGAACATTTCAATTTTACACAATCCCATCTTTTAAAATGCTACTAGTGCCAGACGCTTGCATCAATCTCGACCAAATTTGGCCACAAGAGCACTGACCCAAGCTCCTTCTAAGTCGTACACAGTTAGGGATGAAAGGTCATGTAGGTGTCATTTGAGGTCAATGTGTGAAACTCTTTAAAATGCTACTAGTGCAAGGCGCTTGACACAATTGCGACCAAACGTGGTCATAAGAACCACTGACCCAAGCTTGATATAAGTTGTACACATATAGGGGTCAAAGATCACATAGGGGATATTAGGAGTAATTTTGTGAAAATCTTTAAAATGCTGCTACTCCTTTAAATTTATTATTCATTGGGCATTTCAACAAAAATATACAGCAAAATTAGACCAGCAAGCAAGGGCTGCCAGGACCCAACAAAAGTGGCAAATTAAGCACTGACATCTAAGCGATGAGTGGACCCACCCTTGCAAGCTGGTCATAAAAATAAACAAAGTATTGCACTATAAATACACATAAAAATTGCAAAGATTATTAACACGTTAAAAGTACAAACATTTTTAAAAACAGCACTATGTTAAAAGCATGATGCCTCAAGATACAAGAGACACAAGATATTTCACTTAGCCAAGCAGGATAAAGCACAGCACAATATAATGAGATAATGCCCCTCCCTCCCACCCTATCACCACGACAGAACACAGATTGCACCACGGATTAAATTTTTTGAATGGACTGAAAGTAGTCTCTCAAGTGGGATTTGAAGCAGTTAAAGCTATTGCACAAATAAATATCAGTGATGTGACGTGGGAGGTCAGACCATTTTTTAGGGAAGCGGTGGTTGGAGTGATAAAGAAAAGCATCAGTTTTGGCTTTGAGATGGTGACAAATAAGGTAATCAGGATGCCTACTATTCGGACGGAATTTATTAATAAAGCAGACATAGCATTGCAGCAGTCAACATTGAGGAGGCATTTGAAACAAGCGCAATGGACATGTATTCGCGTCTTTGGAACAAATAACTGAGGTCAAGACCCTCCAAACGAACATTGTACTCCTCCTCAGGGCAGCGAAAAATATTTTCCTTTCTGGGAACGAGAACTGTTGTTGGAAATATTTTCTGCGAGCGTGGAGCCGAAGCGCGAGTATTATTATTGAACATGTGGGGTCCAGGGGCGAAACCCCAACGCCGTCCAGGCAGGGGTTAGGGAGTGTTCATAAATACTTTGGTGGGGGGGGGGTTATAAAATTTGGAACCTCGGACGTCAAACATGTTTTGATTTTTGACCCCCCACCCCCCTAAAAAAGCGTGGATTTTTGTCATATTGAAGATGAACTGGTAACATATAGTACAAAACTGAAATTAATTTGCCCGAAGCGCCAAAAAATTGGCACTTTTTATTTTAAAAGTGCCAAATATGGGTTATTTTTTTGTTAGAAACCCATAAACAGGCATCAACATTTGGGGATGATTGTTAATAATATATTGGGGATTTATCCCCATCCTCCACCCCCCGATCTACCCCTATATGGTCATTAACTCATTAGCTAAAAATTACCGTTTGGAGTTATTACTCATTGTAGTCATAGTGTTACACCCAAATTGTAATCGATGTTGATTTTGTTGATGTGTAGCTTGAGAATACAAAATTGAATACCCAATTGGATACCGGGGATTTCGTAGCCCTGCTCCTCCTCGCGACGCTTCTGATTCATTCATTCATATTCATTCATTCATTCATATTTTATTTCCATAAAAATCAAAGACATTACAAAAAATATAAATATAAACACGGTACATATGGAGGAAAAGGCTGGAAGACCAAAAAGGTCTGAAAGTTAGCCTTTCCCTGAAATCAAATGAAATTAACAAAATAAATCAACATTATATAACACAACCAAAAGACAAGGGAAGGGGAGGGAGGGAGGTGCTTACGGAAAAGATTAATTATATTTAGAGATCAGTTTTGTTTTGAATTGAATACGGAAATGTTTAACAGATTTTGAAGCTTTCAGATTTTTATCTAAAGAATTCCAAAGAATGGGACCTCTTGTACGTATGGCATGATTAGAAAAGACTTTCTTATTTTTGGTTAGATTTAGGTCATTTACATATCGTGTCTTGTAGTTATGTATGTCAGAACGTTTGGTAAATTAATTATCAAATGAACAGGGCAGCTCATTTATAGAGTGCCTGTACATGAATGTACCTTATCTCCAGTGTGTACATATCTTCAACTTTTAATATGTTATAATTAGCAAAAAATGGCACTGTGTGATCTCCATAGTGAACGTTTGCCACCGTTCTAATAGCCCATTTTTGAATTTAAAAAGTACTCCATAATTCAAATAAGGTAATATTAACGTACAATAAAGTGTAAATAAAATACGACTTGGAACAGAATGTTTCAATTTATTCATGACACCGACATTTCTTGAAATTGTTCTAGATACGCAATCTATGTGACATTTCCAAGTGAGACATTCGTCTATTAGTACACCAAGGAATTTAGTTTGATGCACTCTTTCTAAAGCCGTGTGATCTAGTGTGATTTGCAGGTCTTAATTCATCGATGTCATTTTGGGTGTGCCAAGTATCATGTAATTTGTTTTGGTAGCATTAATTGACAATTTATTAGCTTTAAACCAATTGCTTACTTCCTTGAACTCTTCATTAACAAGGTTTGTCTGGCGTTCTACGTTTTTATGGGAGTATAAAATGGTGGTATCGTCTGCAAAAAGGACGAATTCGAGTACTTTAGATGCATTAGTTATATCATTAACATGTAAGCATTAAACTTAAATAGAAGTGGCCCCAGGATTGATCCTTGTGGAACACCACATATAATATCGTGTGATTCTGATTCATAAGAATTATAATAAACATATTGTTTTCTGTTACTTAGATAATTTATGAACCATTCTAACACAATACCACGAAGCCATAGTGTTCTAATGTATGTAAAAGTATGTTATGATCGATTGTATCAAAGGCTTTTGATAAGTCCAGAAATATTCCAATAGTTGTTTCGTTTCTTTCAACTGCTGCAGTAACTTTGTCTACCATTTGCTCTATAGCCATAAAGGTGGAATGTTTTGACCGAAAGCCAAATTGTTTGGGGTTAAGGATTTGTTTATTGTCAATGTAATCCGTACATCTGTTAAAAACTAACCTTTCAAGAATTTTTGAAAAACACGGTAAGAGAGAAACTGGGCGATAGTTTGAGAATGCCTCAGCATTATCTTTTTTGTATAATGGTATGACTTTTGCTATTTTTAATTTATCAGGAACAATCCCCGTAGATATAGACAAATTAAATATCATATTAAGAGGTTTGGCAATTTCATTACACACTTTTTAACGATCTGATGGAGAATAGGCCTGGTGGCTGTCCTTTGAACACGTTCAAGAGCATTTTTAAGACGCTTTGTGTGGGGCATCCAGACAGGGGAGCAATAATCGAGGATGGGCAAGACCATGGCCCGATATAATTGGAGGAGAATCTCTGGGGGAAAATTCCCCGGCCACATGGCGAATAAAACCAAGAAGTTTGTTGCTTCTTGCTATAACATGAGCATCCCAATTAAGCTTATCTGAGATGATGACACCCAAGAGAGGAAGATTATTTACCTGATCAAGATTGATGTTGTTAATACTGTACACTGATGGATATGAAGTACGTTTACGAGTGATAGATATACATTTACATTTGGTAGGATTCAATTGAAGTGAATTACGAGACGATCATACTGAAAGCTTGTCAAGGTCCATTTGTAAATCCCTTACATCATTAGCATTGTCAATTGCACGATAAAGAAATTTATCATATCATCGGCAAGTGCTGACCTCGATCATTGGCATAAATGGTGAAGAGCAGGGGGCCAAGACCAGAATCCTGAGGAATGCCAGAAAGGACCGAGACCCAATCAGCATTCTGCCCTCTACAGGTAACCATCTGAACACGACCCAAAACAAAGCAAATGATCCAGACAAGCAGCTGACCTCTATGTCCACTAAACTTGGTCAGAAGAATCACTGGCCCAAGCTTTATCCCTGGCACTATGTCTTGGGGAGTATGAAACCGCAAAGGTCATCTGAGGTCAAAAGTCAGGTCACATTTAAACTTGCTCCGATTGGTCTGTAACTTGGGCAAAATGATCCCTGGTACTTGGGGAGTATAAAACTGCACATGTCATCCGGGGTCAAAGGTCAAGTCAAATTTAAAGTTGCTCCATTTGGGCTGTAACTCGAGGATAACAATCCCTAGCAATTGAGGGAGTATGAAGCGACAAAGGTCAACTGAGGTCAAAGGTCAGGTTAAATTTTTAAGTTGCTCCAATCGAGCAGTACCTTGCAGAAAATGATCCCTGACACTTGAATATAAAACCGCAAAGGTCACCTGAGGTCAAATGTCAGGTCAAGTTGATCCGATTGGCCTGTAACTCAGGAAAAACAATCCCCGACACTTCAGGAGTATGGAACTCACACCACTAGCGAACAAAAAAGCGATTTTCCCCAATGCTGCCTAAAATGACATTAGACGCGCCTCCGCGCGCGTGCATTATGCAAATTGTATTTGATTGACAGGTTCAGCTTAATTGCGGGGATTTCAAATGATATAAACCAAGAAATAAACAGTCAACGCGGCGTAAAACATCAGTAGATCGTCGAATACCACGAATACAGCTTTGCTGAGTGGAATTAAGAGTAACAAGAAATGTCTTTAAAAAAGACAATGCCTCCAAGATACCAGTGGGCACCTTTTGTTATTAGTTAAGGAGATACTTATAATGCTAGCTTTAAGGTAGCGCTATTGGATATAGATGTTTGTCTGATTGAAATATGTGAGTCCATTGACCCCATTTTCTCCTAATACAAGACTGAAAATTTTACTTTAATCGGATATTCGGTTACCAAAATATAGCCTGTCAAAATGGCGCGAAACGAAGAAGTTGGCAACAACTTTCTTTTATTTTTATTATGCAATGTTTCCTAAATTCAGATTCGGAATAGCGCCATGTTTTGCAAATTCGGACTAGCAGTGGTTTTCAGTTTCGGACTGGCAGAGTGTTTTTTTAGATTTGGAATAGCGCTGTGTCGGAGGAGTGTTTTCCAGATTCGGACTAGGACAGTGTTTTTCCATTTCGGACTGGCGCAGTGTTTTTCATTTTCGGACTAGCGCCGTGGTTTTCAGTTTCGGACTAGCGCAGAGTTTTTCATTTTCGGAGTAGAGGCGTGTCGGACTGGCAGAGTGTATTTTAGATTTGGACTAGCGGCGTTTTGGACTAGCGGAGTGTCGGACTACCAGCGTGTCGGACTAACACCCTGTACCCATCCAACTGCTTTGCATGGGACATGTAGTGCATGGAACCGAGCTTGATGGAGCATGGAGGGTCATGGATTGAGTGTAGGCTTATCGTTCGAGCTTTTTTTTAAGGGACTCCCTCACTCTCTCTGTCCCCATGTGTAATGGTATGATGGGAGTTTATACTATAGGCCTATACTATAATAAATAGGCTACGGTTTGTATGTCATTTTGTATGTGACGGTATGATGGGAAGTGGCTGAAAAGAACAACAAAAAATATGTGAACACGCCCCCCCCCCCTGTTGTTTACATCCATGATGTATTGTATGTAGAGTTAAGTAGGCCTATAATCATGGTGGGAGTAGGCCCAATTTTAGGCTTTGGATTTTAGTCGGAGATTTACCCAACCCAAGTACAGGTCAAACTGCCAACTGCCAAGGGCTAGTAAAGGACTAGCCCGGGCCTAGCCCTAGACTAGTCATGCTAGCATCATGCACTCAGTCATGCACTACACATAATTTTGAGACATACAAAGTAGATTTGACATGGGTTCTGTTTTGTATTTTAATTGGGGTCAAACTCATGAACTTACCATTTAAATGTAGATATTAAGATGAACAGAAATAAATAATCCATTCTACTTTCTAGTCATGCATGCATGCTTTTTACTGGGGCTAGTTCATGAAATGTGATAGCAATTTGCTTGTGCGTATAAATCGTAATTGTAAACCGGCACGGATCTCACTGTTTAGTGTTTACATGTATGGTCACTGATGGTCCTGAGTTTGCAATATTGAAATTGTTATTGAAATCAGTTTCTTCCAAGTTCAAGATAAAAGTAACATGATTGTACTGAAATGTAAATTGTAAACATTCTTCGTGTTGTCCAGCGTGTATGAACTATTATTATGATGCAGACACGATGATTGCGGCCTAGTCGAGCATATAATTTGTAAGTTCATCCGGCCAGGCCTGGCTAGGCCTGCATGCCAGTCGGTCTGCTGACTCGCCGCGTTTTAAACGGCACAAAAAATACCTCCAATTTTGCACAAAACAATCCATGATGTCAAATTATCACATCCAAAGTGTTGCCATGAACGTCAGCTTCAACTTCTCCAGCCAAAGTTTTTCCATTGATAATCAGATTCCGTGTAATCATGAAATTAAACCTTGTTTGATGTGTATTCCCATTGCCACAGCATAACGGTTTCCAGTTTGTCTTCTAAGATAAAGCTGCTGATGAGCGCTGAGGCTACAACATATAATTAAAGACCGAATTGCGTCTGACGTCATGACACAGGCGCGCCGTGATTGGTTGCTGACATGCGCAGTATGGAATTTTTGGTCTGGTTGACAGGACGGCATACGCAAGCTAGTCTTTTTAATTCGGTCTTCAATTATACAACATATGAGCTTGAAAATATTCTAATGCATAATTCATGAACTTTATAGACCCACGCCATTGTCGCCACTTGCTAGGTGTTTATAGAATAAGATTAATTTTAATGCTAATGTATTGCACATGCTAAGGAAGCGTGGTTACCTTTTTGAACATTCAATTTAGGGAAATGGCGATAAGCGAATTTATGTATGGCGCAGAGAGGTGGGGGGATATATATTGGGCTCTCAATATTGGGCGGAAATTAGAGTACTTGTCAGAATATAAATTTGTACAATCGGTCTACATGCCGCGCAATGTGCGGCATTATAGGTGTCAATTTCAAAGCATACTACCTCCCGTGGAGGCAGAAAAATATGGATTTAACGTGACATGACAGACACCGGGATACAACAGATGCTTGGTTTTGGCTGAATAATGTAGTGAGTATAATAAATGAAAAAACTCAATATCAAGTTAATCAATTCACGAGTTTCAGTGGGTGAATAAAGCTTGCTTCCCGGGGAAGTAAGCTTACCCGGGAAGCTTACAAAAAATACATTTGTGAAGATTATTTTACCGCCAGATGATGCGTTCAGGATTGGACGTGAAAATTTCCCATTCAAAAATAGTATAGTCTGGTTGCTCTATGAAAAAGGAATTACTATCAAAACCACTAATCTTTCCAATTAGCCCCTGCTGATATAGCTTTCAACATAGTGTGAAAAGTGTGCCATAATACCATTATTACATAACAATTTTCTATCTTTTGGCTTGTCTACTGTGGTTTATCATTGGGGTGGGCTTGTCCAGCTGGGAGTGGATTTGACCAAAGGGGGTAATTACTAGTAATAGGTCCTAGATTTTATTCCTTTTTCGTAGAGCAAGAGGACTATAAGTCCAGTTGACTAGATTACAATTCAATAATTGATATTACTTACAAAAAATACAAAAGTTGAAGAGACCGCAATTTCAATTGAATTTGAATGGTGCAGTGCGTAAATTATAAATAAAGCTTTGGAGTTGATTTTTGCTACATCTACATCTGATCTTTCTACATCTACATTTGTACTCAGCATACATGGCATAGCGCATACAAATGAAGTCCTTCTGTCAGGATGTCCCCGGCAGGATGTCGTGTGATAGCCAATTTATACCATACCATGTATACGGATATTCAAGCTGAATCTATATACTACATCGCTGAGCGAAGAACGATTACTTTATGCATGTTCTACTGTCACGGGCAATGCAGTAAAAGTTCATGCTTTTATTGGGTTTGGAAAAGCTCGCTATGTACTCATTGGTCAGATATCAATCACTCTTCACTCAGCGATGGAGCTGGTAAAGGAGTACAAAATCAGCATGGTGCAATTTTCATCATACCAATTACCATCATACTTTGCATTCATGAATCAAAATTGATTCTCCCTGGTGATTCTCATAAAATTGCAAACTCATCTTGTGATCCTATGTTGAAGTTGCGATTATATGTTCTAATAAGTTTCAAATGGATAACAACAAGACAAGTGGCCGAGTGGTCTGTGGTCTAGGCTCATAGAGTACTAAGCGGTGCGCCTTGAGTTCGAACCCCGCCTTTACTTTTTACTTTTTTAAATTTCATATTTGGGAAATAAGACTGGGGGAATTTATGTATTGGCGTGGAGTGTGGCAGCACCATTGGGGTTGATTTTTTTTTTTTTTAAAGGGGGAGGTCATACATCAACCAATTCAACACAAAGTAATTTTTGGGTTTTACTGGGAGGGTTTTTTTTTTTACTGGGAGGAGTTTTTACTGGGAGGGGGAAGAATTCAAGAGGAGGGCAATTCTGTTTCTCACTTCTCTATAAGCTAGCATACTCATATCGCTTTTTAGCCTGGCTTGAGCATTTTGTTTGAGCCTAGTCCAGTGGCGTAGCTGCCGGGGGTGGGGGCAGGGGGAAAATTGCCCCCTGGCAAAAAATGCCTGTTTGGCCCCCGCCTCTAGCGCTATTTGGACCCCCTAGCTCAAGGAAATAAAGAGGAAAAAGGAGAGATAGAGGAAAAAAAGTGAGAGGAGGTGGAATGGTAATATATAAATCTATCAAAATGTGTTGCTTTTAGGGCGCTAGATAATCTTTTTTTTTTTTTTTTTTTTTTTTTTTTTTTTTTTTTGCTCTTCACTTTTTCAAACCACCGGAAAAAATTGTTGTTTGGTGGAATTGGGCCCCGCCCCATACAGGCTTGCCTCCCCCCCCCCCGGGAAAAAAATCCCAGCTACGTCACTGACCTGGTCCTATCAGATCCTTCATGTAGCGACCATTTAAACCAATAATAATTTAATTTAGCAACAAAGGGGGTGTGTGACTATATAATTGCACTCACCCACTATTATTTACACTGTACATTGTAGTCCTGTGTTCATGGTTACAATATATTTTGTGGACATTCATTCGGGGGGGGGGGGCGTCGCGGAGTAAGGGCCTATCAGGTACAAAGCATTATTTCAAAAAAGGGGGTCATAGGGTACAAACAAAATCAAAGAGGGGGTCATTTGGTATAATATTTTGAAAAAGGGGTCATTGAGTATAAAATTTCAAAAATAGGGTCCTCGGCTAGAAAGTTTTGAAAAATGGAGCAAAAGTTTGAAAGTTTTGGCACAATTTTGAAAAAAATGAGCACAATTTTAAAGTTTCGGCATTATTTTTTTGGCATTTTGATGACGCTATTCGAAGAAAATCTAGAAAAATAGGGGGTAATTGGGTAGCCGCAACCAAAAAAAGAGGGTCATTGGGTAGCCACAACTAAACAAAAAAAAGGGGGGGGCTGTAATTGAGGGAAAATAACTTCTATAAACAAAAACTATCCTTACATTTTTAGCATTTCCACATTTAATATCATCAACCATATCATCTGCCACCTGATATTTGTGCTTCTTGAAGAACAGTAGCTCTAGTATTCCCTGGATTTGTGACTTTCTTCATCACCGCCAGCAGAGTGTGAGGTATAAAGGTGATCTTTCCAATTATATCTTCATGAATGGTGGTGTGCCACCATATATTTGTGCTTCTTGAAGAACAGTAGTTCTAGTATTCCCTGGATTTGTGACTTTCTTCACATCACCGCCAGCAGTGTGTGAGGTATAACAGTGATATTTCCAATTATATCTTCCTGAATGGTGGTGTGCCTCAAGGCTCACATTTGGTCCCATTGGCTTCCAAATCATCATCAATAATGCTGCCATTGGTTCCCATTCTCAATACTGGAATATTTGAATGACCTCACTTTTGCTGAAAGCAGGAAGATTGTGGAGAAGGGGGGATTACAGGAAGACTTGAATGATTTTTCAGAATGGGCTAGAATCAATCAACTAAAGTTAAATCCCTACAAGTGCCAGGCACTAGAAATATGTTTCAATAAGTCTGCCCCACTGTATGCTGACTTAATGATTTTGTTCTAAGAAGCTGACCTATGTAAACAAAGCAAAAGTTCTTGGTGTCTACTTTCAAAATGATCTTAAATGGGAGTCACAAATTGAAAACATGACTAAAAAGCCAACCAACGGCTTTTTATGTTGAGATCTCTCAAAAAATTGGCTTTGACCGTAAAGAGCTTTTGACAGTCTTCAACAGTTATGTTAGACCAGTTGTTGAATATGGGGATGTAGTGTGGCATTCTGGTTTATCTATAAAGCAAACATATGAGCTGGAAAGAATACAAAAGAGAGCTTGTAAGACCATAGTGGGCTTCAATAATTGAATACATGAATACAAAAGCCACCTAAGTCCATGCGAAGTTATTTTGAGAGAAAAACCCGTGTATCATTTTAATTCCTTCAGTTAGATTTACCTGGTCAATATGGTAAGTTTTACGTGCAAATGAGTGGATTAACCTGTATTAGGTATGACGATTAGCATTTCAGGGACTTCGTGGGGTTCATTTTAAATTTTGGACTTGGGTTTTTTGAATCATATACAAAGACAACAATGTTAGAATGAGATTACCACTAGTAAGATAATACAAAATAAAGCACACAGGTATGTATAATGTTGATAAGCATTCTGCCATGTAATATAAACCACACACTTTCCTTTATTAAACCCATTTTTTGTTCAAAAGTGATTCTCTAGCAATGGATGTGTTACACGTGGACTTTTATACATACTGGATTTCAATCAATGTGTTACAAGACTCAAATCATGAAATTGGGTGATTCTTTCATATATGCTATTTTTCACATGCCCAATAGACACAGAGAATGAATTTGAGTTGTTCTTTCATGCATATGACAGGCCATGGTGTGGGGGGGGGGTGAAAATATGGGGGATCGAAAATATTTGATAAGAAAATATGGGGGATCAAAAATATTTGGGTCCTAAAAAGGGGGAATCAAAACAATTTGAGGGTAAATGACTGGGATAAATTATACGAGAATGCATTAAGGGATCTAAAATGAGCGTTTATTGTGTTTCGACAGTATTTTTGTGGGACATGAGAGCACCTCAGACCTATCGAATTGCATTCTGAATACGAAGCATGTCTTTCTGATATCAAATAATTTTCATTTTTGAAAATCACAATATAATACAAATTTTATGACAAATTATAAAAATGTGATATTTTTCAATTTTTTTTATATATAGCAGTCCTCGAAGTAAATTATATAAATCTAATGATATATTCTTAAAGTGTATGTAGCAGGGAGGAAATGCCGACGGTCAATTGAACATTTTGACCTTTCATATTGAAGATATAGATTTTTTTCCCAAAAAGACATAATTTTTTTTTGGTGTTTTGGGAAAAAAAATCCATATCTTCAATACGAAAGGTCAAACTTTTCAATTGATCGTCGGCATTTCATCCCACCTACATACACGTTAAATATAAATCATCAGTATCAGGATCCCTAAACATTATTTCAAAGAACTTGATAAGATGTTTTATAAATTTATTTGGAATGGTGGTAATGATAGAGTGAAAAGAGTTTATCTTTGTAATAATTTTGATTATTGTGGTCTTCGTATGATTGACCCATACAATTTCTGTTTGGCACAAAAAATGGCTGGGGTTAAATTACTTCTTGATAATGATTTTAATAATTTTTGGAAAAAAATTGAGCTCACAAAAATGGATCAGCAGTATGGTGATTTATTATGGAAATCATATGCTCCTGAGAGTCTCCTTAATAAACTTGATTGTACTCAATTAGCTGACTCTCTCAGGCCTGTCAACAAACTAATAATAAGAATTTTTCTGACATGGGTTTTAATCAATGTCTTTGGTACAATAGAAATATTAGGTCCAAGGCCAAGAAGTATTTTTGTTACGATAAGTGGTGTGACATGGGTATTGTGTATATTAACGACTTTTTAGATCCTCACTTACCAGGTAGTAAATTGTTTGAAGAATTGGTTTTGGACTTTGGTATTTCAAATAAAGACAGAAGGAAATATAATTTTCTCATGAAATGTATTCCCAGTTCGATTTTTCTTAATTGTTCTTTTGTATATAAAAACAAAACAGAATAAAAGCACTGGCACCGAAGTATGTGCTCAGTGGAAAAGAGAGAGAAAAAAAAAGTATAAATCATCAGATTTATAAAGTTTACTTCGAGTACTGTTAAATATCAAAAATATCAATTTTTAATGATTTGCCATAAAATGTGTATTAAATTGCGAATTTCAAAAAAAACTAAATTATTTGATATCAGAATGACATTCTTCGTATTCAGAATGCAATTCGATATGTCTGATGTGCTCTAATGTCCCAAAATAAATACTGTCCAAACGTTCATACCCCAGCCCTTAATGTTCTTCAAATCAACAAAATGTGCACACTTTAACATTTGGGTGTAACACTATGACTCCAATGAGTAATAACTCCAAACGGTAATTTTTAGCCAATGAGTTAATATCCATAGGCGTGGATCCCGGGGGATAGGGGGATGGTCCATACAATCATATCCCAATGTTGACGCCTGTGTATGGGTTTCTGACCAATATTAACCCCATATTTTACCATTTTAAACTAAAAATTGCAATTTTTTCCGTTTCGTGCAAATTCATTTCAGTTTTGTAACATATTTCACCAGTTTAACTTCAACATGGCATCGTTTTTTATGGTACAAACGTACCATAAACTATTTTTTCGGCAAAATCCCAAATGTCAAAAAGAAATCTATGCCACTGTTAATGACGTATATTTGTCATTTCTTTTTTAGGATTTGAATTGGATGTGGTCAAAGAAGGGAGATAAAAAAAGCCATCCTTTTTAGGGGGGATCAAAAAAATGTTGATGTCCGAGTTTCCAACCCCCCCCCCATTATTTGTAAACACTCCCTTATGGATGAGCGGTCAGGGTAAAGTCAATTGCAAACAACACACAATACACCAGTGTACACACTATAAGATTTGCTAGTGTACACTATACAATGTTTTAGTGTACGATGCGTGGTTCTTCGCCCATCTCAAAACATTCATTATTAATCATGATAGGCATCGCGAATTCGATCTCAATCATCATCTCGTGCGCTGGTTTGTAATGTTTGAGAGCTTTTGAGTGTTTCTATGTTCCAGTGTCTACGATGCGTAAGCCTCTTCCCTTGTCTCATTGTTATCCAATTGATTTTGCTTGCCTCTCTCTAAACATACGTGTATATTCAACATCTCCTGAAAGAAGATCCTTACAAAATTCGGAAGCATTTTGCCTCAAAACATATCTCATTACCCCATGACCATCACCTGGTTTCCTCTTTATATCATTTTCTGCGTTAATGTGGGAGAGACAGAAGACCCTTAGTACAAAAGTACCTGTATCCTGTATCTCAACGTAGCATGTCTGCACATTGGGCAGGAGCAAAATAATCCTTACAGCACTTGGCACCTTATGATTGTAAACCATGAACAAACCCTTCGGAATAACGACCCTTGTTTTAAATTCGGAATAACGACCCTTGTTTTAAATTCGGAATAACGAGCCTAGTTGTAAATTCGGAATAACGAGCCCTGTTTTAAATTCGGAGTAATGACCCTTCGGAATAACGACCCTTGTTTTAAATTCCGGAATAACGAGCCTAGTTGTAAATTCGGAATAACGGGCCCTGTTTTAAATTCGGAGTAATGACCCTTCGGAATAACGACCCTTCGGAATAACGACCCTTCGGAATACCAAACCTTGTTGTAAATTCGGAGTAATGACCCTTCGGAATAACGGTCCTTCGGAATAACGAACCTTATCATTAATTCGGAGTAATGAACCTTCGGAATAACGACCCTTCGGAATAACGAAGCGAAACCGGCCACAGAAACTGTTATCAGCCAAAATGCATGCACGTATTATTTTGGGGGGGTGGAGCTCGGCTAATGAGTTATTAAAGAAAAAGGGCAGGGCAGAAGGGCGGCAAGAGGAATGAAATAATGAAAAGGTTCTAAATTATTGGAAAGGTTTAAAATAATCAACACTCAAATAAAAATTGATAAACAGTGGGCAGAATGTTGTGCCACCCCCCCCCCACCCCTCCACACTACTCTTTGGCTGAGCAGTTTTACGGTTGCTGTCAGATGTGTGTGAAAAAATCTCCCAAGTTAGAATGTGAGTGTGTCAATCTCCCCCAGTTGGAATACACATGAAGACCTGAGCGCAAGAAGGTGTCACATATTGAGTGGAAAACAAGGGTTTACCTTTTATGACAAATGATTCTTTTTGTCCTTACTCTTTTCGTGCATGATTTTGTATTAATGAAGTACATGATCAAATTTCTGACATGATGCCTTGCCATGACATCGTCACTCTGCTTTTATCAGTTTATTTTATAATTTAGAGTCCACTCATTTTAAAAGTTATTCTATATACAAAAACACACTGATGTTGCAAGCCCAATATCAAATAACCATGTGTCAACATTAAATACATGTATATATATATACAGGGTGTCCCAGAATGATCTGTACCGGGAAAGATGGAATTTATTAGGTATGAAGGTCATGTTAAATGGTTATATTGTTTTGTATTTTAAGTTCTACATATATTTAGCTTTCTCGGATTTTTTAGATTTTAAAATTGGACGTTTCTAGTAGAAGTTATAGAAGATTGCGTAAAAATGGTGAATTCTAAGTTTTGACAACGCAACCTATTTTGAAAATCTGTAACATTACTAACCGTTCAGCACAAAGTTATTTGGAAAAAGTTATGCAGGTATTTTAGTTGTGCCCGGTTCATATTTCCACTAAATAGCAGATATCTATCTATTATTTATGACGTTACAAAGCAATCATTATATGGAATTAAGGATTTGTGGCCTAATCCCATTCTCTCTTTGGCGGTAGTTTTAAATATAGTTATTGTGGTGTGAGGTCCATGTCATTTGAAATGCTTGCAGAGATCGAACTGGTTGTGGTACAGAAAACACGGCTCATCGATTTACTGTATAGCAGCGTGCATTTCTTTCAAAACCTTACTTGCAAACTGGCAGCTATATTGAGACGCAAAGAAGATTCACTAGACGATAGTGTATAACGTAAAGAAGTTTGACGAGCACGGAACTGCCAGGAATCGGCAGAGTGAAGCTTCAGGTGCTCGTAAGACTGTAAGAACTAGAGCGAACATTGTAGCTGTCCGGCAAGCTTTAACAACAGTAGTTGTCGTCGAAATGCTGTGCCAAACATCCCACGTTCTTCATTTAATCGTATCGTGCCATTTTTCACAGGTATGCGAGTCGTTTTTCATCGATTTTACATTATTGCATGCCACGCCCAAACAAATAAAGGTAGCGTGCTGAAATTAACAGAATAAGTAGGAGACATGTCCAGCATTATAATTCTGGTATCAAAATAGATACACGGCCCGTCTTCTATTTTTAGTTATTTTTGCAAACACGGTACAAATCATTCTGGGACACCCTGTATTTGATACTAGAGAGTTTGCGAAATGAAATTTGAAAATAGACTGCAACTAGAACGGCAACTTCATCGATTGGATTTCTTGCTCAAACGCGAGCGTCGTGGTTTCTGTCCAGCGTCTTGTCCTTTAATTAAACTAGGGACTCGTGTATCAATGGGCGATCATAAAAAAGGCATGTAAAAGCGACTGCAACAAAAATCCTCCCTTTTGCTTGGTCAAAAGGTTTGTTGGGAACACTTCAATACAAAAAGCGCTTCATTTGAATAAACATGAATGGCCTCTTTTGGCGATGATCTACCGGTATGCAATGGAAATTATGGTTTGAGCCTATACGCTAATATTAGCCTACTCTTAAACTTGTTTCAATCAAATATTCTTGTGACGGGCATATATTATTAATATAAAAAAGGGTCAGTTATTCCAGTAAACGTTAGCTTTGTGAAGTTCATATTTCCATTTTTTTTGTATTTAGCGCATTTTTACTTCTTTGCCTTCGAGAAGTCAAAAACAACCCTAGGATCTATGGGTAGGGCATATAGATTCCCTGGTTTCCAGTATGAAAAGCCTAATAATAAAAAAGTAGTTTAATTCAGAACAAATCAAACGATTTTTAAGGGCTATGCAATAATTATGACCCTCTCCCTCCCCCGAACGCTTGCCCCCCCCCCCTCGGCCTGCCAAAAATCGCTGCCCCCACCCTCTTTCGGCCCGCCAAAAACCCCCCCCCCCCCCTTGCACGTACCACATTTTTGGGATCCCAATTTGCATTTGCGCGAGCAGAAAAATGTGCATGTTAAACCTTTTCCGTGCTGTTTTCCTAAGCCGTTTTAAGGCGTTTTATATGGATGGCGGAAACCTTCAAAATACGCCTAAGAATACGCCTAACCTTAGACGT
>NC_092631.1:41677685-41682685 GCF_039555335.1 Amphiura filiformis | reverse complement strand
GTTTTCGTAACGTGTGTTGTGGTCTTGTGGTTTAGAACAGGTCTTTATATCGGTAGGGCCGTAGTTCGAATCTCGAAGAGAGTTTTGTGCATTTTTTTTTTGTGTGTGGGTTTCCTGGTTTCTTACCCCTGAACAATTTTATTCCAGGCAAAAGTAAAAAATTACGGCAAGTTTTTCATTTTTTTTTTCAAACCAGTAACACTAGTGGAAGTTTTGGATGAGAAAACGGACATTTTGATGAGAATCGGCCAAAATGGTGAGAATTTAATTTTCTCATTCTTTTGGATGAGAAACTTCCTGGTGTGTCTGTCAATCATTATTGTCTTATTAAACTGGTGAGAATTGCTAATCCCCGCGAAATAAACATTAATATTTTCTCATCCAAAAGAATGAGAAAATTAAATTTTGACCATTTTGGCCGTTTCTCATCAAAATGTCCGTTTTCTCATCCAAAACTTCCACTAGTGTTAGTATGAACTTTCGTCTACTGAAGATAGCAATATTAATGTGTTTAGTCAATGATGTCTTCTGCTATAAGTATGAACTTATACTTACTCGGGCATGGTGATAAGCCTTTTGATAAATATGAAACCATACTTAATATTAAGCTAGCTTAGTATGTGCAATCATCTGACTTCAGATATGCAAACTGTAAATAAAATAAGTATGATTTAATATAGGCATGCGCCAAGTAGGTTTTCTGCTATAAATATGAAAACATACTTGTTAGGGAAATGGTGTGTGTGTATCGTCCTTTCGATAAGTATGATATCATACTTAGTGCTTGGGGCAGGTTAGGGCACTTAACTCTAAATGAAAGCTCACATAAGCGTACATCCCCTACAGATATATGCACACTGAACGAATCTCTCCCTGCTTAGTATGATGATGATGATGATGATCATCATCATCATCATCATCATCATCATCATCATCATCATCATCATCATCATCATCATCATCATCATCAGCTTCAGCATCATCAAGACCTAATAATTATATTTATTTCCTTATTAAACATATTTATAACTCGCGTATACAATTAGCCTTTTATATAAGGTCAGATCACCTACAAAAACATTTTAAAACTAATTAATAACATAAAACAATAAAACAAATTATACTTTTTGCTCATCTGAAATAATAATAAAAGTTTATTTTCATTATAAAAAAATCTTACCCTAGACCTATCGAAGAAAAAATTAAAATAAATAAATGCTGCTATCAGGAATTGAACCCGCGATCTCGTATTGACAGCGTCTGATGCTAACCACTAAGCTACCGAGGAAGACATGTAATTCAATTGAAACAATACACACGATAACAGTTATTGTTTATCGATCTTCCACGATTCACCACAGCCCCTATTGAGTGTGACGATCTGCCATGAAAACTGTATAAAGTCTTGATTGGTATACTCTTTATTCATACCCCGTGGATGACCGTGGAAGACCGCTTCAAATGGTTCAATATATACATTTAGCTCAATATAATAATAGGAGACCGTGGTAAATTACAGTATTTATCATAAGGGCTATCTCAAATCTTTGTTTTAATTTCTTATTATGATAGAAGCCCGAGTTTCATACGTATGTATACGTATTTTGTAATCGTTTTCGTAACGTGTGTTGTGGTCTTGTGGTTTAGAACAGGTCTTTATATCGGTAGGGCCGTAGTTCGAATCTCGAAGAGAGTTTTGTGCATTTTTTTTTGTGTGTGAGTTTCCTGGTTTCTTACCCCTGAACAATTTATTCCAGGCAAAAGTAAAAAATTACAGCAAGTTTTTCTTTTTTTTTCAAACCAGTAACACTAGTGGAAGTTTTGGATGAGAAAACGGACATTTTGATGAGAATCGGCCAACATGGTGAGAATTTAATTTTCTCATTCTTTTGGATGAGAAACTTCCTGATGTGTCTGTCAATCATTATTGTCTTATTAAACTGGTGAGAATTGCTAATCCCCGCGAAATAAACATTAATATTTTCTCATCCAAAAGAATGAGAAAATTAAATTTTGACCATTCTGGCCGTTTCTCATCAAAATGTCCGTTTTCTCATCCAAAACTTCCACTAGTGTTAGTATGAACTTTCGTCTACTGAAGATAGCAATATTAATGTGTTTAGTCAATGATGTCTTCTGCTATAAGTATGAACTTATACTTACTCGGGCAAGGTGATAAGCCTTTTGATAAATATGAAACCATACTTAATATTAAGCTAGCTTAGTATGTGCAATCATCTGACTTCAGATATGCAAACTGTAAATAAAATAAGTATGATTTAATATAGGCATGCGCCAAGTAGGTTTTCTGCTATAAATATGAAAACATACTTGTTAGGGAAATGGTGTGTGTGTATCGTCCTTTCGATAAGTATGATATCATACTTAGTGCTTGGGGCAGGTTAGGGCACTTAACTCTATATGAAAGCTCACATAAGCGTACATCCCCTACAGATATATGCACACTGAACGAATCTCTCCCTGCTTAGTATGATGATGATGATGATCATCATCATCATCATCATCATCATCATCATCATCATCATCATCATCATCATCAGCTTCAGCATCATCAAGACCTAATAATTATATTTATTTCCTTATTAAACATATTTATAACTCGCGTATACAATTAGCCTTTTATATAAGGTCAGATCACCTACAAAAACATTTTAAAACTAATTAATAACATAAAACAATAAAACAAATTATACTTTTTGCTCATCTGAAATAATAATAAAAGTTTATTTTCATTATAAAAAAATCTTACCCTAGACCTATCGAAGAAAAAAATAAAAAATAAATAAATGCTGCTATCAGGAATTGAACCCGCGATCTCGTATTGACAGCGTCTGATGCTAACCACTAAGCTACCGAGGAAGACATGTAATTCAATTGAAACAATACACACGATAACAGTTATTGTTTATCGATCTTCCACGATTCACCACAGCCCCTATTGAGTGTGACGATCTGCCATGAAAACTGTATAAAGTCTTGATTGGTATACTCTTTATTCATACCCCGTGGATGACCGTGGAAGACCGCTTCAAATGGTTCAATATATACATTTAGCTCAATATAATAATAGGAGACCGTGGTAAATTACAGTATTTATCATAAAGGCTATCTCAAATCTTTGTTTTAATTTCTTATTATGATAGAAGCCCGAGTTTCATACGTATGTATACGTATTTTGTAATCGTTTTCGTAACGTGTGTTGTGGTCTTGTGGTTTAGAACAGGTCTTTATATCGGTAGGGCCGTAGTTCGAATCTCGAAGAGAGTTTTGTGCATTTTTTTTTGTGTGTGAGTTTCCTGGTTTCTTACCCCTGAACAATTTATTCCAGGCAAAAGTAAAAAATTACAGCAAGTTTTTCTTTTTTTTTCAAACCAGTAACACTAGTGGAAGTTTTGGATGAGAAAACGGACATTTTGATGAGAATCGGCCAACATGGTGAGAATTTAATTTTCTCATTCTTTTGGATGAGAAACTTCCTGATGTGTCTGTCAATCATTATTGTCTTATTAAACTGGTGAGAATTGCTAATCCCCGCGAAATAAACATTAATATTTTCTCATCCAAAAGAATGAGAAAATTAAATTTTGACCATTTGGCCGTTTCTCATCAAAATGTCCGTTTTCTCATCCAAAACTTCCACTAGTGTTAGTATGAACTTTCGTCTACTGAAGATAGCAATATTAATGTGTTTAGTCAATGATGTCTTCTGCTATAAGTATGAACTTATACTTACTCGGGCATGGTGATAAGCCTTTTGATAAATATGAAACCATACTTAATATTAAGCTAGCTTAGTATGTGAAATCATCTGACTTCAGATATGCAAACTGTAATAACAACATTTATTTTCATTATAGACTTTTTTATAGTCTATATTTTTTTCATTTCAGCTTAATTTAGCAGTTGTCATGGTTGTGTGTAAATTACTATTACTATTAGATACGTTGTAATAAAACATGATTTTAAATATTTGTATATTAATTTTCTCTGAGGGCTTGCAGCAAAATTGATATTTTATTTTCCTTGGTATGGGTTTGTGGCTAGTAGTCAGGTAATGATGAAGGCGATGATGATGATGATGATATGATGATGATGATGACGACGACGACGACGACGACGACGATGATGATAATGATGACGATGATGATGATGATGATGATGATGATGATGATGATGATGATGTTAAGCAAAAACATACATGAGAAGTAAGGTTACTGTGAGTGATACCATAGAAACGTGCTCTTTGTGTAAACATTACAAGTAACATGAGTGGCAAACATTAATGTTTCATATTGCTTGCAATCCCCCCCCCTCCCCCCAAAGCAATGTTGGAGCCAATACTAGACCAATTGTCTGTTCCTGTCTCAGTATCAAAACAACATTGACTGGGCGGGGGCGGGAGGGGGGTTGAAAATTTTTTACTAAATTAAATCCTTCATCACTGCCATCATCGTCACCATCACGACTCATCATCATCATCATCATCATCATCATCATCATCAACATCAACAACAACAACACCATCATCATCATCATCAACAACAACAACAACAACAACAACAACAACAACACCACCATCATCATAATCATCATCATCATCATCATCATCTACACCATCATCATCATCACCATCATCATCATCATCATCATCATCATCGTCGTCGTCGTCATCATCATCATTTACACTATAGCCACACAAATAGAAATGTTACATTAACTGCAAGTCATCAGAAAAACAAAATATTTAAAACAAATTATTGTTTTATTACTGCGCGCACAGTTTGCAACAACAACATCAACTGCCAGATTGTGCTCAATTGAAAAAAAAATACATTTTTAAAGTCTAATATGAAATTGTTTTTGTTTTAAATAAAATAAGTATGATTTAATATAGGCATGCGCCAAGTAGGTTTTCTGCTATAAATATGAAAACATACTTGTTAGGGAAATGGTGTGTGTGTATCGTCCTTTCGATAAGT
>NC_092631.1:41662685-41667685 GCF_039555335.1 Amphiura filiformis | reverse complement strand
AATTTCCTGGTTTTGAGGTTAGACCGGCGCGGGTATTTAGAGACACTTGAGACTGTGATGGCAGTCCTGGACGTGGGTGTTCTCAAGAGACTACCAGAGCGATGCATGTAACGCCGCATAAACTATATCTGAAGTCAACGTAAGTAAAATATATTGTTTTGTATATGTAATTAATTTGGGCCTAATTATGGAGAAATATTTAATTTGGACATTTGGAAAGTTTCTTTTAGCATGTTTGATCTCAAACGTTTGTGTTGGAAAATTTTAACCAATTTTTGGAAAGGTAATTATTTGATTCATCAATTTACCAATTCTTGAACTTGAAAGAATTTCCCACGTTTAAAGAAATGAATGGCTGGGAATGTCCAAAATGTGGGTTGGAAGAAAAATTCAGCTAAAGAAATTGTAATTGAATGAATTAGAAAAAACGGTTTTGTGAGAATAGTTCTTCCCGTAAAATGTTGGGAGTCTATAATATCGTTGCTGTGTTTATATTATTGTTTGTATTATTTGTATATATGTAGGCCCTAATGTACAATCGTGAAATGAGAATTTACGACATTGAGAAATATTTATATAATTTCGGTGGATTGCGAAAGCAACTGTTTTGGAAAGAAAATGTACTGTTGTGCAAGTAAGGAAACAAAAGAGATGCACCTGTATGCAAATTAGATGACGTCAGTGCCACGCCCTTGTTAATTAAATGGGGTTTAAAAGTGGTCGTGTGCATCAATTTAAAAATGAAAGTGCGTATTTTATTGTTTTGATATTTTGTATTAAAAATCTATTCAACTTGCGCACGTATTTTCAAATTTTGGGTTATTTGTTTGTTTATATTCCAGTCCATATTTTCATTTGAGGAACTGGATGGGTTAAGGGTTTTCACCATATTTTCGTTTGCTACTGGTTACCAACGACTGGAATCACTTTCACCACTTGAACTTCACCTCGCACACAACTTCCGTCAACAACAACGACCCGATCTTCAATTGGATATAGAACATCATTTTCTACCGGTTTATGAACTTTCGCGATCAGCGTTTGGCATTTTACATCGTCATTTACGCATGAACTTATCGCGAATACATTATCGGTACCAATTCTTCGGATCAGCTTCAATTGAACGGCCGTGGGTTTGTGTATACTTTTGTGAGGTTGTGTATTATTAACAGGTTTATACATATTAATTTTGATATTTCAAAACACAGATAAATTGCAAAAACCATAGATTATAAATCGGTCAAATCAATTTATATTAAATTTTGGATTTCACTTTCAACATGGCGCTTGGTTGAAGCGAGCATTGATTGACCGTTACGTTATGGAAACCACTTTTTGATTAATCATACACTTGGACTTTATTGACATTTATTGTTGATCATTATTATTATTATTAAATTCAAATCTGAGTGGATGATTTTCAAATTCAAATCCAAATAGAATATTATTGTGTCATATACTTAATATACCACTGGTGTTATTGAAATAGAGATTATTATATTTTTGTACTCGAATTATTTGTATTGGAGTTGGAATCAGATTTTAAAAAAAATAAATAAAATAAATCTGATACATTTATTAATGATAGATTTCGTATATACTTTGTCTGGAGTACTCATTGTATAGATCTAGTGTCTACCGCATCCCAATAACTTGCTTTTGTTTCTGTAATCCGGTCATTGTGATCTCCAATTCGGGTTTTGGTCACAATTTGTGGGGGCTCGTCCGGGAATTTACAAAAGCAGGGGTGCAAGGTTATTCTAGGTTTGTAGACACGAGTGATCCGTACGATGGGTTGGTTCAGACATTGTTATATTGGGTGAAAAATAATTGTACTCATAATTTATTTATTACATTTTTCTCTCTAGGTAGCCTCTTGACACCATCCAGTATCCCGTTCTGCCAATACAGATTTCAAGGCTTGTCTTTGCGGTGTTTCGCCACGGTCTGGTGAGTCCGAATTGCTACAAACGGTAGTAATTCGATTTTAAATTGCCTCATTGTCATTTTACTTCACCGTCAAATACAATTGCCTCTTTATAAGCGCATGTTAGCTTAATCTGTTTGCTTTGTTGTGTTTTAATTGGCAGAGGTTATCAGCAGCGTTGAGAGCGCGTATGAAAATTATTCGTTTGAAATATATGATGGCGGCTAGCGTATTAGAGTTCAATTAAATTTTAGGAGTTCTCTCGTGACAATATAGTATTTGTTTATTTAGTGTTCATAGTTATTATATTGATGTTATGATTGTATTATGATATTGTTGTAGTGTAAGTCACAGGCCTAATTTTAGATAGGCCTTATTGTGTATTATATATTGTATGTTTATTCATGGCCAAGTGCATGACAGTAGCAATGGAAATCGAGAAGCTTGTAGAATTGGGAAAAGAATTGGGTTTGGAAGGCGCTGAGTTAAGAGAATGGATCAAAAGTGAAAGGGTTAATTTAAAGGAGCAGCAGGATCGGGAGCGACAAGTTAGAGCTGAAGAGCGCGCTTTTGAAAAACAGCAGCAAGAGCTACTTTTAGATCAGCAAAAGCAGCGCATTGAACAAGAGCAGCAGCGTATAGATCATGACCAACAAAGGGCAGAAATTGAGCGCCAGCGCGAACGAGAAACAGCAGAAATTGAGCGCCAGCGCGAACGAGAAACAGCAGAAATTGAGCGCCAGCGCGAATGAGAGACAGCAGAAATTGAGCGTCAGAAGGAATGCGAAATGGCAGATATTCAGCGTCAACGCAAAGAGCAGGAAGCGTCAATTGAAGAAAAGCGCATGCAGTTTGAATTACAATGCAAAAAGGAGGAAACGGAAACGATGGGAGATGTTGACGAAAAGGCTGTGCAGCGCGAAGAACGCAGAGTTACTATGGAAATTCATTTGGAAAATACCAAACTCAAGCGTTTAGAATTGCAAACGGCTAATCCTAATGGTGCGCAAAGTAAAGGTAGCGGCAAATTTGGAAATTATAAAGCGCCAAAATTGCAAAAGTTTGATGAGGCTAAAGACAACATGGACGCGTTTATAGTACGGTTTGAAAGGCATGCAACTTCACAAGGTTGGGACCCACAAGTTTGGGCCCTTAATTTAGGGACTTTGTTAACAGGCAAAGGTCTTGAGGCGTACTATAATCTTAATGTGGAGGAAGTTAATGACTACGAGTCATTGAAAAAGACATTGTTGAAACGTTATGACCTCACAGAGGAAGGCTTTCGTAACAAGTTCAAGGACTCAAAGCCTGAACCCAGTGAGACTGCCACTCAATATATCACTAGAGTATCAAAGTACTTACAAAGGTGGTTTGATCTCTCTGAGATTGAACAGACACTTGACGGCCTAATTTATTTATTAGTGCAGGACCAATTTGTTCATAGCTGCCCTAAGGAGTTAGGCCTATATGTCAAGGAGCATGATCCAAAGAGTAGTAAGGAGTTGGCTAACATTGCCGATAGGTATATTGAAGCACACCATGGTTGGTGGGCCTTTCCCAAGAAGAAGAGTCAAGACGAAAATAGGCCTAAGAATAATGCGCAGTATGGTAACCAAGGTAAGACTCATCATCAAGAGCAGCAGAAGAATACAAGGTACCAAGGTCAAGGTAATCGTTACTTTAATAGGCCTACATCAAGTCAACCATTTAGGTCTAATATAACATGTTACGTATGTGGTAAGCAAGGACATCGTGCACGCAGCTGTACCAGCAAGAGTACTTTAGCAGCATTAGTCGACAATGCTAACATGTCTAATGCAACTTTTAGACAGACATCTCAACCAAACACCGACAGAAGGTCTATGTTTAATTCGGATAGGCCCCGTAGTCTTAGTAGTCGAGAAGGTGAGGTAGCCAGCTGCAACAACCAGTGTGGGTTGATGTCTAACTTCACTCCATCCAACGTAGGTGCAGTGACTTTTGGCAACCAGTGTAATGTAGGCAACCAGAGAAGGCCTACAAGTAGGCCTAATGCAGTGAACAGCGGTCACATCGGGGATCAAAATTTTGACTCATCTCACGTGATGGGTTACTTCTCAGAGGTTGACCCTCACGTAGTCTCTGCATGTCAGAATGGTTACTTAACTCTGGACTGTGGACATCATTTAGAATTGACAGCAGCGTGTCAGCATAATGAAGGTCGGAAGAGATACATGCGTATGGGGATGATTGGTGATCATCGCGTGTTAGCTATGCGTGACAGTGGATGTGATGGAGTTGTCGTGAAAGCAGACTATGTGCAACCAGAACAGTACACCGGTAGATACAGAGGGTGTATCCTCATCGATAGGACCATTCGAATATATCCAGTCGCAGAAGTATACATAGACACCCCATTCTTCGTCGGCAAAGTATTAGCGTCCGTGATGAAGAATCCTATCCGTGATCTCGTCGTAGGTAATATTCCTGGTGTTAAAGATCCTGAGGAACTCCCAAATCCACCAGACGAGCGAGAGAAAGCTGAGATTGAGCAGGAAATGGACACCAATCTAGTTCGTACATCTAGTCAAGTTACTTCAGACGTTATTCAGCAGTCAGACGTAGTTCCGCAGTCGGAAGTCAAGATCGGGATGGTAGCAGAAGCAAGTGTGCAACTAACGACCAAAGCGAAACCACTCCAACTGCCAACGGTGACAGATGACGAGGTCGTTAAGCTAGATATATCGCCACATAACCAGAATGATTCTACACTTCGTCATATTGAGGAGGTGGAGGAGTCAGAAGGACAAGGAATAGTTGGAGGCTCTCCAATACAAAAAGACGAAAGAGGAATTGGTGTAATCTTCATGGTCTTGATACAGGAAATCATGGGTATATTGTTTTCTTGTATCTACACCACCAAGAAGTCAGAAGTTGAATGTACTCGCTCTAACGAAGATGGATGCCTGGCGATCGTATGGGTTTTGCGTAAAGTTGGTACTTACTTACAGCAGAGAATCTACCGTGCAAACCGATCATCAGTAACTACCGTGCATCAATCAGTTGGAAATCACTCCAGGCAGAATCATACGCC
>NC_092631.1:41637685-41657685 GCF_039555335.1 Amphiura filiformis | reverse complement strand
GCTCACGGTGATGTGCGTTAGAATGTTTGGAAAAATCCTTCGTTAGCCAACTATATTACTTTGGAAAGCTAAAAGGTTGATCCAAAAAAAAGGCTCGCGGGCAGAGTTGAAGCCTATCAAAATCGAAAATCTTAAACTAAATGATTGAATTTCACGCCTAAGTTTAACACTAAGATTTGAAAAAAAAATACATTATCAAGCATTACAGTTTTTCCTGACATTTACTGAAAAAATGAAAATTATTGCTTTTCATTTTAAAAAAAAAAAAAAATTTACACTGAAAAGGTGTAACTCAATTTTTTTTTCATTTGAATACCAAATTCGATCGTTTATATTGCAGCATTAAATGACTCAGTGAGCCTTGCAGAACAATAAGAATCGGTTGTCCTGCGTTGAGACTGTAATGGGCACACTCCTTCTAGAATCTAAACCAGGTTTCTGCCCTCTTAGGCAAGAAACTGGTTATTAGACTTCACACCTAATGGAGTTTGTGGGCGGATGGAGAGAGAAGAATTTTAAATGCAGATAAAGAGTAAAGTTGTTTTTGTCTTTTCTACCTGGTTTTGAACCACCATCGGTTTTGGAGCCCATTGAACGTGATAGCAACGTCATGTGTGTGTGTGCCTATATAATGTGCTCGGATTTACATCACTATGGATACTTTTGCTCACAGTCGCTTCATGCTGTTGTAATTTTTTTAGCATTCAAGGCGATAATGTTTAATAGAATATTTAAGGCCATCTTAATTTAATAGTTCGTGTCAAAGCCCACTCGCGCATTATTAGTTATTCGGGGGTTTTCCGCTATTTTTTTCTTCTAAATCCACCACACAAAAAACTCACGTCTGTCATCGCCAGACGTCAAAATAGCCTAAATCGTAAAGCTCAAAAAAATTCTTCATCTTGAAACATCATCCAGAAAAAAAAGCACTCGTTCCACAGATACAAAAAAAGTATTAAAAAAACCTCTAAAAAAACGCATTCCTCATTAGGATTTTAACTTGGGAAGGGCTTTGAGACGAACTGAATTTTATTAAATTAAGATGGCCTGATGTAAGTGTTGTAATATGTACTCACCATAACAAAGAATTGTATTAGTCCTTGTATAGAGCCAATTCAGATGCGTCGTCAAAAACCGAGATAGCCTACTCTAGCTGAATCGATGCAGATTGTGTCGGTAGTCGCAAGTGACTGATATTACTGATATGCATGAAAATTATAAACAAAATTCCGTCAGTACTTCATTTCTTACCAATAAGATGTATTGTTCTTTCCTAACATACAGTCTACAAGAATTGCATTGCAATCACCGCATTGGTCAGGTCTCAAGCTCTTTATTATGCTGGAAGTGACATTGGGCCTGCACTGCAAACAAGATGGTAGAATTTTTGTATACGCCCCTTGTGATCACGGTTGTTTGATGTGATCATAAAACAATATAATTTCAATTCTAATCCTGGCCAAAACCAACAGCTGTCATACTAATATACACATTATATGTTTTAGCTATTTTTAACATATATTTTCCATTATTTATCAAATTTTTCATCTATTTCTGCCTTTTTGTGGTACTTTTTATTCTATAAATTATATGTTTGTGTGCAAATTGAAGGCGCTATTTACATATATTTTAAGTTTAATTTAGCCCAATAAGATGAGTTATTCCTTTCAGTTCATGATACAACTTAGCTTTTCTAGAAAATTATGTTGCTGTTTGTTACCCATTTGATGATGTTTTAATGTCATTATACAAGCGTCTAGCCCTTGTAAAGATGCAAATAAGATTTACTATAAATTGCGCCATCAGTGTTCAACTTTGTTTTAAAATGAATACAGTTCATGCAATCAAACCGCGTGTGACTGCGCAAATTCAACTTTAATTTGAACACTGACACCCACGTTAAGGGGGCGCAACACTAAATCACTACGCATTTTATGTAAGAACGAAATTCGGCTAATAAAGTCCATAGTGAGTATGAGATTGTAGCGACCATATCTACCGACATGTTCGATTTAAATCACTCAATATCAGCTCATATGAATTCGACAAGTGTCTTCAATGATAACATGCAGAAAAAAACCGAAGACAACTTCCGATTTTGAAATGTGAGTGGTGATTTAGTATATTTTAGGCCATATTTTTTGCACCACGAAATAGCGAAAAAAGGCAACGGTCATCGATATATGCCGACAAAAGTTTTGGAATCTACAAAAACAGAGCTTTAATTTGATACGAAATTTATTTTGCCAAGTATTGCAGGGATGCCAGGAATGGCGCTCGAAGTAGGCCAAAATCACACGTTATCCTATGGGACGCTTATTTAGTGTTGCGCCCCTTTAAAGTGGCACGCAGAATCACCGGAGTGTTACATGACCAAAATTGAGTTTTCATCACTAATGTCCTCCTCAAATTTAAATTTATACCATAAGAAAAGCTATTTTCAAGACCGTTCTTTATTTTATTTTTAATTCGTCAAAATACAAAAGCAAGAAAATCAATGTATTCCCGTAATAGATCGCGTTTGAGTAACGTGTACTGCGGCGTTTTCGCGTAACCTGTCTGTCGTGCCATGTCGCGCCTAAAACAGCGGTGCGACGCCGAGGCCCTGCCGTGCCGGGCGCTGCACCATGGAAACAAGACTGCAGTAAATAAAATGGCTACTCCATGTGGATCAAAGATGTTTTACTTAAGTAAAACTAAATATGGTGATGCGTATACTGTTGCAAAAAAACCCCTAAAAAATGTACGGCAAGAATTGTCGCACCGCGTACGTCGAAGTTCACTTTTCAATGTGCAAACAGTAGTTAGGATATTACAAAAACGACTGCTAAGCAAGTCTACTAAATGATCTTAAAAAGTCATGTCATCTGAGGAACAGGCTATGAGCTCATTAATTATTCATGAGCTAATTTGCATAATATTTACATAATTAAATATTAAACTTGTTTTTCTAAAAGCTTAAAGTCCAAGCTTGCCAATGGTATGCCACTTATTGGTTTTTACCCAACCAATAACACTGCAACGCAGTAGTTAATATGATACCTCCACACCACTCAAATATACTACTTTTGTGGGGGGGGGGGTAATAGAATAGGGTTAAGGGAAATAAGATGCTGAAATGAGGTACTGTTGTACATTCTAGATCTCGGAATTTAAAGTATGGAGTGTGCTGCCTTCCAGCTAATGAAACCATTTTTGTTGGGCTGGAATATGTTTAGAAAGTCCTGCTGCAGTGAAGCACTTGACAAATTGGCCATGCAGTCAGATGGGAGTCTTGATCATCGTCAGGAGACAAAAAAACATATAAAAAAGGTGTGTAAATACTTGTCATTTGTATACAATATCTCGTATGCTATCAAAATGGGGGTATTTCTTACACATTTTACAGTGTGAAAAATCTGCAATAAGGGTAAATATTACAACTAATGCATAAAACAATTAATTGTTTAGCACCAAATTTGTGAAACTTACATAGTGTTGCTATTGCTATGAAAATATGAAATTGGGTAATATTTTACACATATTACATCCAATTCATCAAACATTAAACACATTTCAGAGTGTAACAAAAATTACACCACTTTGGAATTCTACATCCACCAAGGCATTGACCCAAATGGGTGTACATATCACCTGGTGGTACTAGCAGTGGCGTAGCGTGGGTCATCCGATTGGGGGTTACCGACCATGATTGGGGGAACCGGGTCTGATTGGGGGGGGCACAAGCCATTTTTGGCTATTATCCTATGGGATTTTCTAAATTTTGCAATCGATTGGGGGCACTCAATGACGCTACGCCACTGGGTGGTAGTGGCCTTTTTCTACCTCGCCGGATACCTGCACCTTATCTAAAGCCCTCTTTTCGTTTGGCTGCTATATTAATACTGTGAAGGTCATATTGGATTAAAATCACAACTCTGTCAGTTCATTCCTCGCTGCTCTTGTGGACGTGGGCAGACATTCGCTTTGTAAGATAAACGCGTTCGATCCCCAGTCCCTTCCCGATTTTGTAATTAATTCATTTGAAGGTTTTCAGTTTGGGGAGGAGGGACATCGGACTAGCCGAATTTATGCATGGCGTACGAGAGAGGTACGGGGCTGTTTAAAAGTCATACTCCGGCCTTTTTTCAAATGTGAGGGGGTGGGAGGCATGTTCCACGAATACATACTATATATCAAGAACGAAGCGCAAAAACTAACAAAAAAAGGAACCCAGTAATATTAGACAAAAAACATAACAAAACTATATTCAAGAACAATGTAAAGAACATAATACAAAGCAAGTTCCAAAGGATATAACTGCTCAATGTTATACCATGGAAGAAAGAGATGAGAAGGAACCACAACGACTTCGATCGGCCAAGTTTTAATCCGCTTATCCATTGACGCATGAAAAGAAAAGCTATCAATGGTACTTACTTTCATGTATGATCCATTTACCGCGATCGATGCTTGGCGAAATCATTACTGGAAAAAACTATAACAAACCCATCCAAGAACAAACAAACGCTACCCAGAAGTAAGATTATGGAATTTCACTGATGCTCTGAACATGTATAGTAGCTTTGTTTTGGGATCTACAGTCAAACTGTTTTCTTGATCGTGTTGTGTAGAAAATGTCCTTTAACACATCGAAAAGGTCATCAAAATCGGCCTTTTATTTGCTGAGTTTCATCTTTAGCAAATAAGGTAAGATTTTGGTGACTTTTTCGATGAAAAAATAGATGCAAAATGTTCTTAAATAATGCACAATGTTCCGGTTGAGTCCGGTACATGAAACCTGTTTAATTTAATAGTTTATATGTGTATAATCGTAACTAGCTAACTCGTTTCAGTGCCAAAGACTGCCAACTCTGAGAAAAAAGTCATCAAAGTTCGGGAAAATTGGGCGAAATGGAAGAAAAAGATGTAGGCCATCAATGACCGATGATCACGTCACCAGAGAAAATCCTATAGAGTGCTTGCACGGAAGGTCATTAGTTCAAATCATCCTTCAGACACGCTCCAGAAGACATGCAAATACATAGAGTACAATACCAATCACCTATTTAACGCGGGGTATTGATCAAACTAAATCCTCATGAATAACAATATCAATTAAATGTCGGTAAAGGGAGTGGACAAAGTGAATGTGTTCGTTGTGGTTCCTTCTTATCTCTTTCTTCCATGGTTATACTTCTTGATTATATTCTGTAGCTCCCCACTAGAGATTACTCTTTTGTTTTTAAGGTGATCGGATCTATTAATTTATAAAAGAAACTTTGGGGTGACGAGGAATTTTCGATTTTTTTTGAAGTGCAAAAATCAAGATTTTAGGAGCATAATATGAAAAGTGCGATTAGTGGTTGATATGATTTGAGAGATTCAATTGTGTTGGTTCCAAATGTCACCACATGTTTTTGACATAAATGTAAAACATAAAACAAATACTAATGGAGTGATCAATCAATATCCAAACGAGTCTCGTTAACTTGCCTACGAACCGGTCTAAGCTATGACATTAGTACGCATAAATCATGACGAATGATTTGTTTAAGTACTTTGAATGTCATTAAGCTTACACTTTTCCAGGGTTTGACCATGAGCAATAGGAAAACCTGTATTGTCCGTTAATTTTTCTCCAGTTTGAAGAACCAAATACTAATAATTATAATATCTGATTAATTATGGTGTCAAATATGTGTTACAATACGTATGCATGACGTTGAAACAATCATGATTAAAAAAACACCAATGATTTTAAATACAGTCATCGCCAATGACTCAATAAATCATATTTCTTTGATTAATAATGTGAAGCTCAACTCTCTGCTGGGTCTATTGTTCTATTGTTTCCGATTAGAGCGCTGACATATTGGAAAATGTTGCCAATCAATATTCATGAGAGTGTACATTCAACGTCCAGTTTGCGAAATTGGGTGAGTTGTGTTTGGTAGGTGTGAAATACATCTGACTGGGCGTTTTAATTACGTAACGAATAAAGGCATTGACATAGTCGAATGGCTGCCCAGTGCTGTTATGTGTTTAGTTATTATATAGGCCTAATAATTATTATTAAATGTATTCATCATTCCTTTCTTTTCCCTTCTCTGTACTTATTCTTTCCTAGGCCTACATTTTTTATCACTCCCTCGCTCTCATTGACCCTCTCACCCTCCCTCTCTCATTCCCATCAGTTTCCTTATATTTCTATTTATCTACTTGTCTTTATTATATCTTTTATTTCTCCCTTCCTCCAGCCCTCTCTCATTCTCCATATCCCTCCTCCCTCTTCCTCCCTCCCCATCCCAAGACTTCCCACAGAGGTGAATCTGCCCCTCCCCAACCCCCTCCCCTCTTTGGGTACGCAACTATTTCTATACCAATCTCCTTAAAATAAAATTAAATGGAAATTTCTTAAAAACAATCTTTATAGGCCTATACTTATACGTACATGTATACGTATAGCGATTACCATTATAGTGTAATATAGATATATGGACTGGACATGGCAGCCTTCATACATTCTAATGTGTAATCGATCACCAAGAGCAATTAATTTATTTAAATGAAACACCTATCGTCAGGTGGGTGGTAAAGATGATTGCATCGACAGCTAAAGCAGAGAGTAGTTATTCTTGAGAGGGCACTCACCTCATTTGCATGGCAAAATTACCCGTCTCCTCTGCAGGCAATTTGGTTTCGCTCCATCGAAATCAAGCTGGTCACGGAGGAGACTACTTTCCTTTGTGTTTGTTCATTTGTGTATGGAGAGCCCTTCTTGGAGTCCGTTTGGACTCAGGCTACGCTCTCAGCTAGAGTCCGACGCTGCATTGTACTAGAAACACCTTCTCTGTGAACTCGCTAGAGCAAGGAAAATAAAAACTGGTTTCATTACTATCTGTTTTTGAGCTTTTTTGCAGGTCTGCGACCATGGTGTTACCACAACTGTCTTTGCGTCATTAACATGTGCTGGAAATGGGCACAGGTCAACCAAAGTCCCGGATTTTAATAAGACAATCATAGAATTCACACAGTCTATGCCATGTCATTTACGGATACGAAGAGGATAATAATGTTGAGGGCGCCCACAAAATCTTACACCGTCTTACACAATGTTCCAAGGCAAAGATCAGTTTAATATTTACTCATCGTAAAAATACAGACGTTTTATTATGTGATGATGTTGCCTGGATGGGTGGACAGTTGTCACACTGTGGAAAAACAACAACCGGGAATCCGCATTCATTTACAAATAGCATTAAATTAGTATCACATAGTGGCCTCCGTGCAGTTGAAAACCTTAATTCTTTCATCAAAAAGAAATGAAAATGACAAAAAAAAACGGATCCACCTGTACGCCTATAAAATGGGCACAGAAATTTGTCTCAAATATGAATGAATTTTAAGAAACATACGGGATATGATGAACCAATGACCTGACGCCATGATAGTAGGATCTATTAGTCGTTTTATATACAATGTATATACCGTGTTGTCATAATACCAATATTTGACATAATATATAACGAGTAATATTTAGTATTGTAAATATGCAGTTCATATGCACAAACGAACACTGATCTTTATGATATTCAGGTTGTTGTACATCTCATATAACATGTCATATAGGAGGTCATATGTGTTGACCTTCTCCTATTGTATTTGTTCATCTGTGTATGGAGAGGATTAGCGCCATTAAAACTCCATCAGTATTTGGGCGTAGTTCAGTGAACTCACCAGATTGCTATTCCAAGTACTTTGATATATACAGATAATATGTATTAATGGGTCGAGGCGATTGCATTGAAAAACTAATAAATTATTCATAACAGTTACGTAATCAATCGATAGTGCGGACACTTTTCATTTACAAACCACCAAAATTCGTAATCTTTTAGCGTTGGAAAAGAAACCACGTGAATAGAGTGTCATAGCCCTGGCTAAAGCCTCCTTATAGTCTTCAGACCCACACAAGTACACATTTGGGATACATGAGTACAATGGTACCACTTTACACATGACTGCCCTTACACATGACTGTAGTGTGGTCACTTATTGATACTCGCCTGTTGTGTAGAGCGTTAATATGATGCCGGATCAGTGACCAATTTAATGGCGGAACCCCTTTATTTACCACTTTTATGAATAGCCTGTCGCAACTTCTTATCGGCATCAAACGAACAAAAGATTATATAATCTATTGCGACTCTATTTCTATTTAAAAGCTCTTTGGTGAAGCTGATCTTTCACCCCTGCCGCTAATAATAGGCTACATAGCGCCCTCTGTTGATTATAATCGCCGAAAAAGCTAGCCTCAGAGTTTGATGACCAGAATCTTGATGCCGATGAAATCAAGAAATAATTACGATGACGTCATCAATTTCTATCGGGGTTTACTGCTAAATACGAATGGGTGTGCAACGGCACAGATTTTTATCTGCTAATTCTGTCACACGTTGCTGTGCCAATTTTGCGTTTTTGCGTCGGCAAGATCTTGCTGATCTGAAAGCTGATCGGCGTGACGGTACTGCAGCAAAGATGGAGGCAAGGAAGAGAAAATGCAGTAGTCCTGCAAGTGAAAGGTGGGTATAATTCTTTCTTTGGAAGTATTTTGTAAACATTTTTCTTTCGTTGCGGAGTAATATTACATCTATGGATGTCTATTCAAAATTGCAATAGTGGGAATTACATGAAATTTCGGTAGTATTTGAGAGAGGTAATCGGCCCCTTTCTCAATTCTATGGTGTTAAAACATCAATGTCACGAATTTACATCACTCAAACATGCAAATTGCTTGACCTGGGTCATCGGTCATGTCGATCCTTTTATTATTTAACCTGGCTTGACCCAAATTGTTTCGAATGCACGATCGAGACGAACAAATTGATATTTGAAGGTATTTGGTGACGATAATACAGCGAATACGAGACAAATAGCTGGTAACAGTTGTGGAAGTAATGGATGGCAATTGTGAGCAAATCGCTGCAAAAAGTTCCAGTCCTGGGCTCCAGTTCAATCCAACTATGAATGTGATCTGTGAATGATACGTGGATATCATGACATGCAATACATGTACTATGGCAAGGCAAACGTCAACTGCCATGACTGTTTATTAATTTACATTCATGACATTGTGTATGATGTGAATAGTAATGCATGGATGCTGTGCATTTTGACAGTCTCACTGTAAGTCACACCAGCCTGCAGGGTAGGCCCGGATTTTGCAGTACGGTAATCAAACTTGGAAGTGTGGAAGTCTTGAGTCTTGCATTTGCATGACTCAAGACTCATGTCAAAAATAAAAGTAAGCTTTTAAGCATAAAAAACATAACAAAACCGTGTACGTACTATAGCTAAAATAATAGTTTCTCGATTATGCGAGCTCAATAGGCACGCAATGACAATTGCGTCGCCGTACAACGCCTACCACATACGCTTTGGGTAGCGCTGCATTTCCTGTGCGTGCACAATCGATCGCGCTATCGTGTCATTCCACTAAACTTGCGCCATTACGCAGTGCACGCAGACGCAGTACATTCATTCTCTCATGATCGAGAAACTATTATTTTAGCTATAGTACCGCAGTTTGTTCGGCTTATATTACAATAAAGGCGGAAAAATATGACTCATAACACTGTTACTACTTACGCTAGTTGTGCATTGTGTAATTGCGTGACTACTGCACGCTATGTGAATGTACGCGAGGCTGAGTTGGGATTTTATTGACGCATGCGCAGTACGTAACAAAAGCCAAATAAATTCCGCCTTGTATAAATAAGCTGAACAAACTAAGTTACAGGTAAATTAGTAATTCCTGGCCAAACTGGAACGCTATGAAAACATGCGCATAGAGCGCGGTAGAGAAGAAAGCATACACACGCCTTGCATTTTCTGATTGTGTACACTACACGCTTATACTGCACTGGGAAACTTTTAATTGAATGAACACAGCCACGTTTTTTTACGTACAATGTGCGATGTATGCCAGCGTGTGTGCGTTATGCGGAAGTGAATCCTACCATGCCAACGCACTCGTGATTGGTTAGTACCGTATTGTATCCAAGGTCGTGCGTTTGCCTTTGTTGTTTGAAATATGCGATATACAATTGCGGTTGGGTAACATACAGCTATTGTACCCGCTATTGTATCCACTATTGTATTCTATTCATAAAAGCTACTGCAAGAATCGCGGCAATCCCTGATGTTGCTGGTGTCTACCACCGGCGTTTCGCATTTATTAACATTCAAAATGATCCGATACTCTTACATTTATAGACTTATTACCGCTTTTTATATAATATTCAGAAATTGCAATTATGAAAACTACAAACTTTGAAAATGAATTATATTTACCATCGAAAATATATCATACTTAAATTCTATAGATACCCAACCAAGTGCCCCGTTTCTACATTTTTGAGTGAACACGATAATGCGATTGATTTTCTTACACGTAAGATACGGCCAATTCAGAGAGAAAATCTTGTTTCTCGTAAAGGGCCTTCTATAGGCATTTTGTTTTTGTTGGCTGGCCGCTGAGCTACATCTTTTTACTAATTATAGATACGTCAAAACGTGTTCCCATGTTGAAAGTGTACAAGCTATTTTTTTACTTGCTTTAGAGAGAGCACAATTGAATGAAGACGATTTATTTGTGCCAGGATTTCATTTAATATAACTATTTTTTATTTTAATAATACCCCATACCTAACAAGAACATAAGAAAATATTGTAAAGGCCATAAATATACGCACTCATGCATAGGGAGACAAACATGACAAAGTTAATCTGTTCTTTTCATTATCGTTCATTAACCTTTGGAACATTTCACATGCATGATGTTTGCATCAATCCTTCTCGGCAATCTAGGGCCATAGGCCTATAGTAATTTAAATCGTGAAACCGTAGAACGATCTCTTGGTTGGCATAGATATTGAATAAAATTGAATCCCGTCACATCAATTCAAAGCTACACCCTTTTTTGAAATACTGGTTACCACCGGCTTAAAATGAATTGACAATAACTTGAAATTTGGACATTTTGAGATAAATCCATATCTTGGGTAATGTGAGGGCGCTCTTTTCATTGGTGACATCCTCAAATCACCACCATGCCCCCAAATAATGAAAAGTAATTGAACAAAGTGGTGTTGTTCAACGATGTTTTAATATAAAATTATACACTGACGTTTCGTACAAAAGTACTTTATCAAAGTGAGCAAAATAGAGAATGTCCGCGAGCGAAAGCGGTCGCAGACAAACTCTAGATATTAAATAAAATACAAAGAAAGAGGAAGAGAGACTGATGAAAATAAAGGAAGAAAGTAAAGAATGAACAAGAAAGAGAAAAGAGAAAGAAAAAAAGGAGAAAAGAAAGAAAGAAAGAAAGAAAGGAAAAAGAAACGAGAAGAAAGAAATAAAGAAAAAAAAAAAAAGGAAAGGAAAGAATGAAAGTAGGCCTATGAAAGAAAGAAAGAAAGAAAATAAGAAAGAAAGAAAGAAAGAAAGAAAGAAAGAAAAAAAAGAAAAAAGAAAGAAAGAAAGAAAGAAAGAAAAAAAAGAAAAAAAAGAAAAGAAAGATAGGAAGAAAGAAAGAAAAAGAAAGAAAGAAAGAAAGAAAGAAAGAAAGAAAGAAAGAAAGAAAGAAAGAAAGAAAGAAAGAAAGAAAGAAAGAAAGAAAGAAAGAAAGAAAGAAAGAAAGAAAGAAAGAAAGAAAGAAAAAGAAAGAAAGAAAGAAAGAAAGAAAGAAAGAAAGAAAGAAAGAAAGAAAGAAAGAAAAGAAAGAAAGAAAGAAAGAAAGAAAGAAAGAAAGAAAGAAAGAAAGAAAGAAAGAAAGAAAGAAAGAAAGAAAGAAAGAAAGAAAGAAAGAAGGAATGAAAGAAAGAAAGGAAGGAAGAAAGAACGAATGAAAGAAAGGAAAAAAGCAAGGAAGGAAAATGAAAAGAGAAGAAAGAAATAAAGAAAAGAAAAAGAACTAAAAAGGAAAGGAATAATGAAAGTAGGCCTATGATAGAAAGAAAGAAAAACGAAAGAAAGGAGGTAAGAAAGAAAGAGAGAAAGAAAGAAGGAGAGAAAGAAAGAAAGAGAGAAAGAAAGAAAGAGAGAAGAAAGAAAGAAAGAAAGAGAGAAAGAAATAAGGAAAAAAGAAAATGAGAAAACACAGGAAATTAATACAAAAAACTGCTATAATGGAGAGAATGAAGATCTACCAAATGGGCAGGGCGTGATCAAAAGGAAAATTGATTTTGAATGCAGAATATTTGACATTAAGTCCGATGCTATCAGGGCCAGCAAGGGTGCCGTAATGGCATATAGTATGTATATGAATGGATGAAATAAATTGATTGATTGATTGTATGTTGTTCCTTCAACCAACGCTAGTGATCTGAACCTGAGGTTTGGAGAAGGCCAGTGACTTTAAATTCAGACGGAATATGGGGAATCTCGTTGTAGTGGCGCGTGATGGGAGTGTCACGGTTGTTTTTGCTCACTTTGATAAAGTACTTTTGTACGAAACGTCAGTGTATAATTTTATATTAAAACATCGTTGAACAACACCATTTTGTTCAATTACTTTTCACTTTTTACCATGCGATGTTACGTGGGACTCTTAACTTTTTTCTGCACCAAATAATGAGATTTATATATTTTCTAAGACAAGTATTATTTTTCAGGTGTCTAACTTTGGAATTAAAAGTGCTCAAACCCATTACAGGTGAGCATAGAAACAATTCAAAGTATAGACCTCTGGAAAAGGCAACCGTCATCATGAATATATTTTCTATATAAGACATTAGATCTGTTTATTAATTTATTTTATTCAAAAAGAAAAACGTCAAGTGTTCAAACTTTAAAGCTATTTTTCTCGAAACAGCGATTTTCATTTCAAGTTAGATCATTTTACCAAATCAGGGCCGAATTAGGCTGTTTAGCTTAATCATGTGAAGTGACCTCTTGAAATGATATCACACTGATCAGACTGATCTTTACGTTATTACAGTGAAGCCCACATACAAAGTTCAACACAAAGTGAATGATGTTATAGCTTGGAGGGCTAACAAACCAACACCGCCAAATTCGTCTGACGTCACGGTTGTTTGGTGGCATGTAAAACTGAGTCATTTTTAAGAAAAGTTGAACAACGATGGCGCTATTTATGTAACATTTTGTTTGCATCTGTACAAGGTGTAGACACTTGTATAATGGTATTAGACCATCATAAAAGAACTAACAAATGGCAAAGAAATTTCCAAAAAAATTTCTATCATGAAGTGTAAGAAATATTTGGCCAATTTGAATTTAAAATATATGTAAATAGCGCCCTCAATTTCCACACAAATGTACAGTTTCTAGAATACAAATTACCACACACAAAAAACCAGAAATAGATGAATTATTTGATATAGAAACGGAAATCATCGTTAAAAATAACTAAGAAATATATGTGTATATTAGTGTGATAGCTGTTGGTAGTGTTTGGGTCTAGAATGGACCATTAGAGAGCTTGCGATTTCCAAACGTAGACATCGGACGTACGTTGACCTATTCAAAACCACTCTCCTGTATCGAAGCGAGGTCACGTATTTAGCTATTTTTGAAGATATTCCACGTGCGAAATCGACGTAGATACATCGTTGAAAATGCATAAAATTTGTCCATTTCACAATATGTTAAAGACAGTCAAAGATAATGAACATACGAAGGAAAGTCTAATTATTATTATGATCCTTTTTGTTTGTAACAAATCATTATAATAAAGGTACAGCGATGTGTTAAAAATGGACTAAATTTAAACGCAATATTCATACGTAGAGATTGTCTATTGAAATGTGTGTGATACCTTGCGTATAAAAAATTAGCTTGCGATTTGACATTTTGGACTCAACGTAGCATTAAAACGTACGTTCCACCATGGTTCCACGTGGAAATAGGCTGATTTTACCTCGAGTCTAGGTAAAGGAAACGTAGAGAACGAGTGTTGCTCTACGAATGTTATAATCAAAATATCATGTGTTTTTGTACAGCTGAGGGTGGTGCAATAACTTTGTGTATCCCGAGGTGGTGAAGTATTATAGGGGGTGGGTGTGTGTGTGTGTGCGTGGGGGGGGGCAAAGATTGGTTGGCAGGTCAACAGGGGGGGGCAAGCATTTTTTTTGCCGGTCGAAAGTTGGGTGGGGGAGGGCAAGGAAATTTTGGCTCAGATATTTTAGGAACATTAGGAACGCGTTCAAATATGCAAAACTCCTGATCGGTTATTTATGTATTTATTTATTTATATATATGGTCAATTCCAGCCAAAGCGGGACAACATTCTCTCTGGGGGCCATTTTTAAAATGTTTTCCTTTTCAATTCTAGACTTATCAAATGAGACGATCATATCTAGTGAATCATCAGGTGGAAGTGCCATCGGATTGAAAAATAACTTTTCTTGCTAGACCAAATAAAGTGTTAAATGCGCATATGCATGTTACCCACGAATTCAAGCCTTTTTCACCTGTTGTACGCCATAAAAGTTCACTTTCTTTAATATCTTTCAATATTTTATGTGTGACTCATATGCACTAGAAATCGGTGAAGACTTTGAACGTAAAATAGAATTTTATTACATATATCTACAAAGAAATATTTTGGTTATTACAATTTTTAATAAAGAACAAGGTGTACAGTTAAGATTGTGTCAATTCTTCGAACTCTTTCCAAAGTGGCTGTCATTTAACATTACTGTATTATTTCGAAAGATTAGAATAAATGCTTCATATAAATATAAAGTTCGATTTTGTATCTCGTCGCAGGATGAGGATCTCGGATGGATTCGTGGGTAACAGCGTCTGGAAAATAGCAATTCCTATTATTTTTTTTTAATAAAAATAAAAAATACTTTTCCGTATGTTAATAATTCAGGCTGCAATGGCACTAAACTGAATTTTAATCAAAATACAGACTACATGGAATATTTAGAATGGATCATTATGGCATTTTGGTTATAAAAATTTTGAGAATAATGAAGTTGCCAAATTCAAATAGACAGAGCAAACAGTTTTATATTATTATTTTAGTAAAATCATTCCATATTTCATGCAGCAATATTCTATTAACTTGTGTTTGACAGTTCCTATGAACTAAAAACACTATCAATACATTGTTAACTATAATTTAAGTAGGGATTCGTGGGTAACCAAAATGTTCGTGGGTAACACATATTTGAAGGTATGTATTGGTAATCGGCAAAATAGAAAATATTACAGAAGGTTGGAAACCATCATGCGGTTATTCCTCCATTGTGTTTCAATGATTCCCGTTTCTCTAACCAATTGCAATTACCCAAAAAATGGTAATTTAGGATAATCAATCAAAACTTCACGATACAGCTTCAGTATACCTTCAAGAGGACGCTATTAAACAGGACTGTTTTGGAACCTATTTCGCATGTTTTCAAAATGTTAAGATGCATAAGATACATATAATTTACGAGTAAATCCTTGGATTCGTGGGTAACGCCGAATTCGTGGGTAAAGCTATAAGTACTATAGTACCGTTTGGGGTTTGCGTTTCTTAGGTGCATAAACTGTAAGTACTGTAAAAATTATAGCATACCCATGGCTTGAATATGTGCTGATTTAAACTTAAAATAAACAATCTCCTTGTTTTTCAAGGTTAGCATCTATTCGGGATTCGTGGGTAACAAAAGTTTAAACCGTCGTAGATTTTTTTTTTTAAATCGGTGAACGTATTTTTACGACTTACAATTTTAAGCGCTTGTCAAACTAAATTCAGTGTCCAAAGTCATTAAATGTTAATTTAAGTTATGGCAATTGTATTTGCTGGACTCATTAAATGTTAATTTAAGTTATGGCAATTATATTTGCTGGACTCGTGGGTAACAGTTGATACGTGGGTAACGTCAAATTTGATTTTATGGAATTTTATGGGTAAAACGTATTTGCATAAAATAATCGCTTGGACCTCAGAATTATAGAACGAAACTTCGTTTCATGATATAGTCATTTATGTCATATTCACTTAACATTTTTCAGAACGATCATTTTATTTTTGATACGCGGGTAACAAAATTATTAGCCAAATTGACTTAATGGCCTCTAGAGTCCACAAACTTTGGTGGAATTCAATCGTTTTACATATGATGAGAGATCATGCAATCGTCTTTCTAACGGTAATAATTTCATTTTGATTGAAGGACATTCAATGACATATATGGTGCTTTATCTTTGAATTCGTGGGTAACGCCAATTCATTTAAGCCATCATAACTTGTCCTCTGGTATGACTTGCTAGTAAAGGCCTATATGCACAAAGAGAGCACATTGGACGTGACATGATATGCTCCATCAATAAAGTGATTTCCTTTATTAATGACATTTTAAAGTGGAAAGTTAACATAGAGAGAATTTTGTCCCGCTTTCGCTGGAATTGACCATATATATATATATGTATTTATTTATTTATACGAAGTAGATAAGGCTGACTTGCCAGTAAACAAAGTGCTCGATCCGTAAGGAGAGCGTAAGTATAAACAAAAAGTAATGCAAAATTAAATTTTTATGCAACTGGCAGTTTCATCCGTCAAGATATGGCATTTGAAATTAGAAATACATATCTTGACAGCTGATAAAACTCAACCTTAAATAAACGCTCAGAACTGGTATCAAAATGCAGACATAAGGGAAAATACAAACTCAGTGACTTTGGAGTAACCATGACATTTTTCTTGGTTGGCCAAGTGGTTATTGACGGTTTTTCACAACTTCAACTAACTCTGTTTTATGATGGACTATTGTAGCTTAAGTTCAAGCAGTTTATGTCAAGTGTATAACGATTGTATTTATATATGTGTGTGCTTGTAATGTAGTTTTAAGATCAGTATGCCTGATGATTCCATCATGGATGAAACTGCCAGTTGCATAAAAATTTAATTTTGCATTACTTTTTGTTTATATTTATTTATTTATTTATTTATTTATTTATTTATTTATTTATTTATTTATTTATTTATTTATTTATTTATTTATTTATTCATTGAACCATTATAGATGTCAAAGAAAGGATGTTCACTTGCACCTATAAGATTAGTATTTTTGAAAAGAGCTGTATTGTATTCAATCTATGTTTGCAGACATTCACAGGTAATTAGTGCAATCTGCTTGTGTTGGCATGGTTGGGCGATCTATTCAAACATTGTATTCATCTATTGCGATTATTACGTCACTTCCTAACTTATAGAGGCCCTGCATTCTTTTATCGATTGGCTCCAAACAGAGGATTTGAACCGGTGTCCTTCACCGTAGTTATGGCGGAGTGCAGTTCAACAAAAGCATGATTGCAATCAACCACGACATTTCGGCTCACACACATAAGAAATGCACTACGATAAAATAGGTTGATGAAAACAGTGCAACATAGCATTAATGCCCAAAATTGAAAAGCTGTATAATTTATAAACAATATACACTACACATAAAAAATACTACTACAAGGGATTTTCAACATATAAGAATCCAAACAATCAAGTACCAACATGCACAGTTTTGTCCTTATATCACTTTTGGGTTTATAACAAAATGTTTTCTAGCCTCTATCGTGATTGGCAGCTGCATAAGACATCTCTTTGATAGCTGATAATGCCCATCTATTCACCAAGTGGCTATTAACTGACGAGCACTGTCATTATGCTAATACGAAATCATTGTTTATCAACAAAGGCTAGGGACTCGTCTGGCGATATGCTCAAACAAACCGCTAAACTGTTCAATGGCTTTCTTGTACTACACCAGGCACAAAAAGAAACTCGTCAGTTATATTCATCCTTGCTGTTCAACAACTTGATAAGTTTGGATTATTCTGAAATATACATTTTGTTAATTGGACTTTGCTTTCTTATTTGACACCCTGTTTGTGACAAACAAACAAGAATTGACCAAGATATGCGCCTCCAAAGTCTCAAACCCCAAAATCCAAAGTTGCATTTTCAACGATTTTCAATGGGAACGCTTCGTTGTATTGCACACAAGCACCACGGGCCAATCAATAAAGTACACAGTGTAACAGGCACAATTGAATCGTTAAAATTGCAACTTTTCATTTTGGGGTTTGAGAGTTTGAGGCGCATATCTTTGTCAATTATTGCTCAATGTTCACGAACAGGGTGTCAAATGAGAAAGAAAAGTTCAATTAACAACATGTATATTTCAGAATAATTCAAAATTATCAAGTTATTGAACAGCAAGGATGAATATAACTGACGAGTTTCTTTTTGTGCCTGGTGTATATGAAATATGGTGGGCGATTTGAAATGCACGTGCCCTGACCAAACTACGATGCGTACGCACACTGCAGGGCAAAGAACAATGGAAATTGTCATAATTCGCGCGCATACTGCCGGGCAATGAGGTCACATGTCAAGTGGTCTATACCCGATCAGTGTTGGAGTTGCCTATAGCCTATATGTTTAAAATTCAATATGGCTACCGAACTGTCATGTTGTCCAGTGGATTAGTGCGCTGGACTTATGTATTCTGTATGTAGCAACGGCGTGGGTTCGAGGCCCACCTGTGCCGAACTGAAATTCCATTTTTTTTTAAATTTAATATTAGGGAAATGAGACTGGGCGAATTTATGTATGACGTAGAGAGGATTAAGATCCCTTTATTGATCCCTCCCCCCCCCCCCCCCCCACCGACTACCCCGGGCTGATTTCATGCAAAACAAATCACCAGATGACTGACTATAGGACATAGCGCCACAACACGAGCGTTGGTAAAGTATGTGGCCTCACTGCAATACATAGCTACGTAAAAACGTACGTGTTAACGTACGTAAAAACGTACGTCCTACGTCTACGTTTGGAAAATCGCAATCTCTCTATTATGTTTTGTTAGAAAAGTTAATAAATGATCTCATCAAACAACCGTGACGTGTGTACAACGTGGGAAGCTATGAGGAAATTGAACACTCGTTGTCTGATCATGCATGTGTTTATGGTTCGGATAACGGTTACTTAGCCGCTCTCGTTCTGATTGGGTTTATTGAATACACTCTATATATAGTCATCAATATGTCGTTTCCAGTCCCTCGTTGAACTATTGGGTTCAGCTATTAATTTTTTTAATAATTCTTACCCCATGCAGCTGATTGGGGTGGTTACGGGTCGTCAAAACCACTAACCGCGAAATGAGGATATCGAACTAGTTTGCCCCACAGGGCAAAAAAGAACAACACACCGCGAAATATGGATATCCAACTAATTTGCCCCGCAGGGCTACTAAAACTGCTAACCGCGAAATAGGGATATCCAACTAGTTTGCCCCTCGAAGCTTCAAAAAACCACTCATCGCGAAATATGGATATCCAGCTAGTTTTCCCCGCAGGGCTACAAAGAACCATTAACCGCGAAATATGAATATCCAACTAGTTCGCCTCGCATGGCTACAAAGAACCACTTACTGCGCAATATCTTTTTACCTCAAAAAAAGAGTTAATATCTACCAAAAAAACGTTTCAAAACGTAAAAAGGGGCCAAAGTTAAAAAAATCTTTCCTGTGTGGCTTTTCACCTTTTTTAAACTTGGTCCCATTTATGAAAGTTTCTAAAGACCCATATGAAGTCATCTTTAGGCTACTTGTTTGTTTTCTTAGTTGTCAGTGTTCATTTTGTAGAGTAAATGAATTAATGTTCGTGCGTGATTGAAGTTTTTTTCCGTTAAGACGTTATAATGCATTTTGATTTAAGCAAAAGTAGCAAATACTCACTTTGTTAAATTCTTCATCGTCTTGTGCGATTCTGCGCCTCATGTACAAATGTAGGGCCTATATGCAAGTTGACAGACAGTCAATTTGCTAAGTATATATAATACTCTACTATTCTCTATGAACTGATACACTTTGCCATTTCTACTATACAAGTTTACACTTTCCCCGATACCTGACTACTATAAAAGAACAAAACTTGTTACTTCGTTTGTGCAATGGCAGCGTGGCGTAGTGGATTAGTCCTCCGACTGTTAG